>NW_028220784.1:0-202190 GCF_045865225.1 Trachurus japonicus | reverse complement strand
AATCCAGAGTCCCCCATTTGGGGGACTTGAAGACATGCATAACAATAACAGAGCCCCCAGTGCACTGATTATGAAAGAATATGGTCATATTATATGTCAAATTAAACAGCAGAAGCTGGGCTACAACGTGTAAAAACCATGTTTATGACCCAAACACAGCCCAAACACTACTCAAACAAACAACTAGACATCAAACTTCATAAAGCACCTCTGTGTGGACCCAGTCGCCACATTTCTGGCTCGTATACTACTGTACATTATGCAAAACACATCAGCGACCTCTCATCTGAACGTGAACATCGGGGCGTCCCTCAACAACCGCGGCTAACACAGCAGCTAGCAGCAGCACGGCAGAGGGAGAAGCCAACAACCAGCAAAGTCGAGCAAAAACAGACACTGCGTGGCCAAAACATGGTCGTACATTTGCTCTTACCTTTGCTGTTTTGCCGTGAAAAGGTTGTGTTATGGGTAAATCCACAATATTTCCAGTTGAACTCTGCCTAGTGTGTACATCTGAACCAGCCGGGCCGAAATACGACGGCTCTAGGACCCTGTACGGAAGCCTGCACGGAAGCCTGACGGAGCGCATACAACCCCACGTTGGCCTGCACGTGGATCTGCTGATCTGATTGGTTCATGGCTGTCACATGGCTGCCAGTGCGGCCAATCACATCGACCTGGGTCTAGCGTCATTCTCTGCTCTCTATTGGTTAAAATGAGCCGCCCCTCACTCGAATCGACCACTGCGCTGCAGCAGGGACGTGCACATGACTATAGAGGGGCAGGGGCTCAACATCAGAAAAGGGCAGTACCTATGTACAATTTTTTCAGGCCTTAATATCAAAATAAATAAATTAAAATAAACTACAGTTACTATTTAGTTGGTAGAGAAAGCCTGCACGCCTTCAGGACTGCAGTCAACACGCTGGACCAATTTCCCAACTTCCCGAAACAGAGTCATGACTTCTGAACTGGTAGGCTAAGGCTAATATGGTATTGGGGGCACATTAACATGGCTTGCAGAAAAAAAAAATCATGTGAGTGCAAGTGCAAAATAGAAGTAGGCTAAGCCTACAGGCTACACACACAAAACCAAGAAATGACTGTGACTGCTACTGTGCATATTTCAGAACAGCAGCAATATTTACAACAGCAAAGTCACAATTACCAGTAACTCAACATCTGGAAACAAATTCAAATACTCAGTGAAATCAAGCTGAGTGAGTGATTCCTCCTGTTGCTGTTGTTGTTCACTACATTCAGGTGATGTTAGACAGAGGACGGGGTGGAGCTTAACTCTTAACAAGCAGTTAGCTAAACAAACACAAATGGGTCTTTTCTGAAATATGACTCATGTTAAGCTGTTGAATAAGTGGACGGCGACTTGTCAGAACCGACAGGAAGTTATGTTGGTGGATTTATAACTCACAAGATTCGACACAAGTCGCTCCACTGTCACGTCTCATCTACATGCGGCACACACAGAGTTATCAATGAGGCAGCAGCTTCTACTTCTCTCTCTCTCTCTGGACGTGCATGTGAGGGAGCGCGCACCGCGGGGCAGACCCCCCCCGCCCCTCAGTGAGAGACGGAGCGGAGCAGCAGCGGACAACACCCACACCAACTTACACAATACCGTGTGCTATTACAAGGAAATGCGTACGGTAACCGTGGCGTTTTTACAGCGCGGTTGTTTACATCCTCATGCACAACAGGAATGAATTTATTATAAAAAAAGGGCACTTTTTAATACGAGGCAAAAAGGGCAGGGGCTCAAGCACCCTTTGGGCCCTATGTGTGCACGTGCCTGCGCTGCAGAGATAGAGGCTGAAAGCCAAACCCACCCAGAAGCTGCTCTGAGAGTGCAGCAGTACGCAGAGAGACTGAATCCACAATGTTAGTTATTTCCAATCGGTTCCAGTAGATTTATTTTCAGTTAGTTTATCCAAATTGTGTGAAAATAAAGATTAAACAATAGTTTATAGTAGCAGGTGGTTCCAAGCTGTGCCAAAAATGGACATTTTGGAAAGTTCGCCTGGATATTTTGTAGTAAAATCTCAATCATTTTGTCCTGCTTCAATTAATCAGAATCAACCACTGCAGAGACAATGTTCACATGTTGTACAATGATTTTATAGAGAGTTTGAGCTTCATCAGCATTATTCTAAAGGGCACTCATCAAAAATATGATTTTTTTTTTAGGCGAATATTAATTTTATTAATTTTTTTCTGTGTGTCATCTTCATTTACTCTTCACCAGTAACAGATATACTGAAATTTACACATTTCAGCAATTCCTCATTTTTTTTTCCCTTTACTATGACACCAAAAGTATTCAAATAGACCTTGTGGTTGCAGAGATATACTCATTTTATTATGGATATGCAATTTTCGAGAAAAGGCCTAAAAAATAGGCTGGATTTTTGGTGCGTGCTCTACTGTACAGTCCGCTAACACTGTGGTTTACAGAAGGTCAAACACTCACCAGGCGAGCGGCGGGTCGAAACTTGTTGTCCAGTGTGACGACTCTGAAATGCACTGAGAGGAATTCAAAGAGATTCAATTAAATGAAGCTTGTGCACAGAATAATAATCTGCTTCTTCTGTGAACCCTCTGTTGTTTTCACCTTATCTCACTGTGAGTTTAACAGTAATGATGCAATCTGTGAGCAAACTATCTACTGTACTATGTACTGCCATTTCTCTGATTGGTCATTTAAACTCTTACGCCAGGAGACAGCCATGTGTTTCCCAACATGCAATGGGATCCTGCAGTTGGTAAAGAACTCCAACCAGCAGCCACCTCAATTAATTCATTTCATAAAGTTATTACGTTTTTGTTTTGTTTTTTGAAGAGAAAGGTTTCATTTAATATCTGTTGTTTTTGTGAGGATCAACAACCTAATGTCTTTGGTCTTGTATTAATCAGTCTAGATTTATGCTTATCGACAATGCCATTTGCTGCTGTTGTCTGTCTCAGGTTTCAATGAATGAAACAAATAAATAAATAAGCTCTAGGAGATTGATTCTGCCCATCCATGAATCATGTTGCCCTGGCCCGACTTTAAACAAACCGAATTGACAATTTCTTGCGTCAAACACAAATCTAGCGCCACATTGACTGGGTGCTCCCATCTAGAAATGGTACGTATACATACATACCATTTCTAGATGGTATTCAGGTGGATTCAGATATTGTGTACAATAAAGTACAACAACAGTAGGCTATACAGTACAGATCAGCAGGTCAAAATTACCTGTTTGTCCAGGGAGGTAGACTGGTTTATCGGTTTGGATGAACGTTGCTGGTTTATAGACGTTGAACATGACTCTTCTGACTTCTCTAGAGTAAAACGTGTCGCCTCGTACTTCCACCTCGAACTTCTGTACGTCTTGATTCTGCACTACAGGAGCCTGTGAGGGGAAAAAACATCTTGTTTATGTTTTAGTTTATTTAATTTGCACATTATATAACCTGCATAAACAATAAAAATAGTTAAATTAAACATTGTGCAGGAGAGGTGGAAGCCAAAAAAGCGGTGGTCTTCAAAGTAAGAAGATAATACAGAAGTTCATAACAGAAAAAATAGAACAGAAAAAAAGAAAATTAACATGGAAAAATTAAAGATGCTGAATTAACCATCCCAACAAATAATATGTACACTGGACCTTCGCTCTCTGTCGATTGGACCATTCTGTGACTTTGTGACATGCCAGGCTATAGGATGAGACTGTTGTTCACTCATGATGGACAAATATGGACACTTGTGCAAACACACACGTAATATGTATGTACTGTCTAGAGCTAAACTTCAGCTCTGTATACTACCTGCTGCCAACATGTTATGTCAAATGTCATAAGTAAAAGTATGTTATATCAAAATGTAAAAAAGCAAAAACAAAGGAAAAAATTATGATATGATCTGTATACTATCTACTGCCGTAACATGTTATGTCAAAATGTCATACGTAAAAGAATGTTACATCAAAATGTAAAAAAAATAAGAAAAGAAGAAAAAACAAAAAGATTATGACAAATATTCTTATTCTGTGGGTAATGGGGGCGGGACTAGATAAGCTTTTGCTTCTCCCGCTTTCCCTTTCGGCCATGTGTATTGTATTATTTGAACGAAGATGAAGTGTGATGATGATGATTTAAATTGACATGCCCGAAATAAACAAATTGATACTAGCAAGCTCAACGTCAACTTGTGTCATAACACATGCTAAATCTATCTTCGCCAGGCATGGCATCCCACACACCGTGGTGAGCGACAATGGCCCCTGCTTCAGCAGCAAAGAATGGCAGAAGTTTGCAGAGCAATATGATTTCAAGCATGTGACGTCAAGCCCACACTATGCACAGTCAAACGGGCAAGCTGAAAAAGGAGTTCACATTCTCAAGCAACTCCTAAAGAAAGCAGCTGACAGTGACTCGGATCCGTATCTGGCTTTATTGAGCTACAGAGCATCACCTCTTCAGTGCGGCCTGTCACCAGCTGAACTGCTGATGAAGAGGAAGCTACGAACAACTTTGCCGAGTCATCAAAACGACAAATTACAGCAAAAGAATCACTCAAAGATTGAACATAAGCTACAACAACAGAAAATGATGCAAAAGTAATTCTATGACAGAACAACCAAGCATCTCCCTCCACTGACTAACAACGACACAGTCAGGATTGAGGATGCTGATGGATGGAGTACAAAAGCAACTGTCCTGCAAGAAGTTGCTCCACGATCGTACACAGTGAAAACTGATGATGGACAAATCCTCAGACACAATCGTCGCAGTCTATTAAAGACTCCTCAAGGGACTGTTGGTGAGCTCAGTGTAACCTGTGGTGAATCTCAGGTAACTCCCACACCTGCTATGGACTGTAACACTGACTCTCACACACCTACTCCAAGCGAACCTGAGTTAAGAAGGTCCACAAGAGAAATCAGAAAGCCTGATAGACTGAACTTATAAACAAAGAAAATTCAATATGCATGTTAAAGATGTTGAACAAAATGTATATTGATTGATGTTTTGAATGTGTTCTAAATGGTCTAGTGTTGGCTTAGATATGAGTTATGCAATCTGATGTAAACTGTTTATACTGCTTATGTGTTGCAGAGTTATGCTGAATGAGAAATGGTTGAAATAACTGACACAGCTAATGTGATGATTCATGTTAATGCATTTTACCTTAGAAAAGGGGGGATGTTATGTTATTACATGTTGACCGCTAGGCGGCAGTACTGGTTTGTAGTCAGCTTACCGTACCATATAAGTGGCTAGAGCTAGACTGCATGGAGCCACATGTGTGTTGTTGAGAGCGTGAGACATTGAACTGGGTTGCTTGCTATCGACACGGCCTCATCCTTGGAACACGAACATGACAAGTCCCAAACATTCTTTTTTGATCTGAGCGTATCGGCATTCAGTTTTTGTCATAGTCCGAGATGCATAGGCTACCGGATTCCAGTGCTCACCCTCAGCCTGGAGTAGAACGGCACCAATACCATCTTTGGAAGCATCTGTAGACACTTTTATCCTCTTCGTGTGGTCATAAAATAACACAGGTGCTGTGGTCAGTGTGTTCTTGAGTTTTTGCCACTCATGCTCATGTTTCACTGTCCATTTAAACTCACAGTCCCTGTGCAGAAGCGCTCGTATGCATGATGTCTTTGCTGTCAGATTGGGAATGAATTTACCTATGAAATTCACCATCCCCATGATGCGTAGCACCCCTGTCTTGTCTGTGGGCCTTGGCATGTTCTGTATTGCATGTATTTTGTCTTTTGTTTGCGCTCCATAACTCTGTTCAGCCTCTCGTTGTGCTCTTTGGCTGTGGAACCCCATATGATGATGTCATCAATGTAGACTCAAACTCCATCCAAGCCCTCGATGATCTGCTCCATCGCTCTGTGAAATATTTCAGGTGCTGACTTGATTCCAAAAGGCAGTCTGAGAAAGCAGTGTCTGCCGAAGGGCGTATTAAAGGTACAGTACTTGGTGCTGCTTTCATCCAGTTTCAGCTGCCAGAAGCCTTGTGAGGCGTCAAGCTTTGTGAAGTAGTTGGCACCTGACATTTCACTGATGATCTCTTCTCATGTAGGTATTTGATAATGTTCACGCTTTATGCTCTCATTTAAGTCTTTAGGGTCCATACATATTCTCAACTCACCATTCTTTTTCTTTGTGATGACCAATGAGTTGACCCAGTCTGTAGGCTCATTAACCTTTTTGATCACTCCTAGCATGATCATTCTGTCGAGTTCTTTCTTTAGGCAGTCTTTCAGTGGAGCAGGAACTCTGCGTGCTGCATGCACAACTGGTTGGGCTCCTTCTTTCAACTGTATTTTATATGTGAAGGGCAAAACACCAAAACCCTTGAAAACATCTGAAAAGTTCTGAACAATTGTGTCCATAGAGTCATTTGTTGGGTTTATGGTTGGAACGATGCGATGCACTCTTTTCACAAGCCCCAGTTCTTCACAGGCTCTGTCACCAAGAAGTGATTCCCGTCCCTCATTCACAATAAAGAAGGATAGGTGGTGCACTTTTCCTTTAACTGTGACATTCAACCTGCATGTGCCCAAACATTTGATTGGCCGCCCATTGTAGTCTTTCAGTCCAGATTCTTTTCTTCTTATTTGTGGCTTATTTTTCATTGCCTTCACATCACACATGCTTATGAGATTTGCTTTCGCACCAGTGTCCAATCTCATGGTGACTACAGTCCCATTTATCATTAGAGGAGCTATCCACTTATCTTCTGTAGTGACATCATTTACATTGTCTGGCTTATTTATTTGTTCACTTTCACAATTCACCATTCCAACAAAGAACGTGTCACTTAGATCAGGCTCGTCTATTAAGTTTACAGTTTTTTCTTTCTTCCCCTCTTTCCGTTTGGAGAAGCATTGTTTAGCAAAATGATTCTTGCTTGGCAAGTGGAGCATTGCTTACCAAACGCTGGACACTGTCTAGGCTTGTGCTGTGAGCCGCAGCGCTTGCAGTTTATCATCACGTCCTCCTGCTGTGCAGGCCGGGTCTGTGTGCGCCGTCTCCGCTGATACGACACTGCTCCAGCCGCTGCCGCGCTGTCGCTCTGCCGCTCTGCGCCGAGGCGACTGCAGACATCTCGCTGAACGTCCTCACGTGCCTTTGGGACAGCTCACTGGCCTGGCAGATCTTAATGGCTCCAGCCAGCGTCAGCTCCATCTCCCGTAGTAGCCTCTCTCTGACCTTTTTATCCGCCACACCGTAGACAATCTGGTCCCGGATCATGGAGTCCGTCAGCATTGCGAAGTTGCAGGACTGCGCCTTTAGCCGCAAGTCCGTCAGGAAGCTATCAAAAGGCTCATGCTGCCGCTGTGTACGAGACCGAAACACGTACCTCTCGTACGTCTCGTTCTTCTTCGGAGAACAGTGAGTATCAAACTTGCTAAGCACTACATCCAACTTTTCATTATCTTCAGGACTGTCAAACACGAACGTGTTAAATACTTCTATGGCCTGTGGCCCTGCTATTGTTAGCAGCAGCGCTACCTTTCTTGCTTCCGGCTTAGCCTCGAGTCCCATAGCAGCAACATAAAGGTGAAACTGCTGTTTGAAGGTGCGCCAGTTCTCGTCGACATTCCCCGTTCGTTTCAAACTTTCCGGTGGTTTTAAATCCATGTCGTTCATTCGAGTTTACTCCTGGTACCATGTCATGTTCGTGTTCCAAGGATGAGGCCGTGTTGATAGTGTGGCAAGGTGAAGAGGGCCCGGGCGGGGATTGAACCCACACCTCCCGGGTAAGAGTCATGCGCGCTTGCCAGTCACCCAAAGGGACATCCCCTTGGCCAAGTAGCCAGGGCGCATGATCAATTGGAGGCATAGTGACAGGACCACCACTGTCACATCTCTCCCCCTCTTTTCACAAGCACGTCCTCGTGCTTCCGCGCAGGCTGCCACACATTAGGAATCCATGGACCCACCCCTAGTGCTACATGGATCCTGCCAGCAACGCCAGAATGTGGCAAGGTGAAGAGGGCCCGTGCGGGGATTGAACCCACACCTCCCGGGTAAGAGTCATGCGCGCTTGCCAGTCACCCAAAGGGACATCCCCTTGGCCAAGTAGCCAGGGCGCATGATCAATTGGAGGCCAGGAAGCCAGGGCGCATGATCAATTGGAGGCATAGTGACAGGACCACCACTGTCACAATAGCAAGTAACTTAGTTTAATGTCTCACGTTCTCAACAACATACATGTGGCTCCATGCAGTCTTGCTCTACTCTGTTATATGGTACGGTAAGCTGACTACTAACCAGTACTGCCGCCTAGCGGTCAAACATGTAATAACATCCAATCATAACACTGTACAGTAGTTCGCTCATTTTAAAAACACAGACGGGTGTGTTTGGAGCTGACGAGACTGAGGACCAAAAAAAGAGAGTGACATGTATACTGTAGCTGCCGTCGTTATTGTTTCATTGAAAAACTATACTGTATTATTATTATATTGCATTCCCCATTCACTCCGTGCTGCTGTCTTATAGAGGCGTCCTGCTGCTCACAGATGCCACCTGGCGGTTGTTTGGGCACATTGCAGCTTCTGGTGAAAACACAATTACTCCTCCACAAAAAATCTGCGTGACTCTTACGTGACTCACGTGTGAATCTCGCGTGAAGTCGTCCAAATGAAACTAGTACCCACTGTACGTCATCACGTAGCATGCAGTGTTCATGGGAAATGTAGTAAGTACTACCAGACAAATGACTTGAACAGCAGAGCAGCTCTGACCGTCATGATGCCTCATGCATCACCGGCCAAACTGGCTGGTAAGTCTTTATGAACACCCTCCAAAATGATTTTTAACCCGCATTTGGCGGGTTGGCGGGTGTTAATTTAGAACCCTGGTGGTATTTATGAGTAGCGTTTATTTAGCTTACTATAAATGAAGAGACGGAGCTTCGCATTATGTTGCTTTATTACTGGAGAAAACTAACAGAACCTGCCTCTGAGGCAGGGGTATTCAATTAAAATTCATTGAGGTCCAGTTACTAAACTTTCATCCAAGTGAAAGGTCCGAACCTGATAAAGTCCAAATGGTGTCTTATATATAAGCTATAGCCTACCCCTATGTCAAATAAATAAAATCAACAAAGTGCATTTTCATATCTATTGTCAATTTTCAACACAGGAAACATTTAACATGGTGCACTTGTATAGTAAACAACTAGCTTTTTAATTTTTTTGTATCATGAATAAAAGTAGCCCCCAGGCAAATTAATTTAAGGCCTTTTATTTCAATTAAAGAGAACAAGACAGAATAAATAAGGGGGTTTCCCTGTTTGTTTTTTTGTTTGTTTGGTGCCTTTTTCTTTCTTTATTTTTTTGAGGCCAAGGTGTCAAAAGCATCTTGAGCTGCACTGTCATTGCATTGTCCCCCTCCATTAAATATGGAGGGAGGCTGAAAATCACCGGATATGTCTGTTCTGTTCTGGTGATACAAGTCAGTAGTCCTGAAATAGGTGTTTCTCTTCTATGACACACATTCTATATCTCTGAAGCGACGTCTTCCCGCATACGGGCTTCCTTCTACTTCCAAACGGGGCAGAGCTCCGCGTGAAAAAGTTTACAGACCGAGGGAGAACCAGGGTCTGACACAACACCGGCGGAGAAGCAGGAAACAAGCACGTCGCACCGCTATGGCGTCGCTCTCGGTCGTGAGTGCACATTAAAGTAATGGGCTTGTGCGCGCAACAAGAGACCCATCTGAATGGCCCCCACGCACGCACGCACTCACGCACTCGCGCACACACACACGTGTAACACTTGTCTACAGTAGCTTTAACCAGTGTTAGGTGTGTGACTACTGTTGGTGGGGCGCATGACGTCCGTCCGACTACCCATTTCTCCGACCATACATTTCTTTATTTTTGCGTCCATTAGTCCGACCTCCCATTTCTCCGACTTAAGTAGCCCTAACCCTTAACCTTACCCTACACCTAACCTTAACACTGTAGAATGGGTAGTCGGAGAAATGAGCCGTCGGACTTTTGGGTAGTCGGACTGATGTATGCTCCCCCTGTTGGTGTGGGCTAGTAGCTTCTTATATGTTCAGGTTCGACTAGGGAGGAAATTGCGACCCGAAATTGCGACTTCAGCATCAACTTTTTTTTATTTTGGAGCAAGACATGCTATCATCACTCCGTCTCCTTTCTCATTCCCTCTTGGACGCACTGGCCGCGCAGGGTAAACAAACGATCTGATTGGCTCAATTGAGTGAAGCTGCCGTATTGACCTATAGCTGAGCCCGCTGTCCCGTCGAAAAAAAATGCTCCAGGAGAATGTTAACTTATTAGAGATTGGTCTCGGGTCCGGATCGAACCACCACTCCGTCCGGGTCCAGACCGAGGTCCGCCATTTGGTGATGCCTGCTCTGAGGCATCACATCCGGTTGGCACATCTACTACCGTAATGACGTAAGCAGTACGTGCAAGCTATGGTAAACATTAACATTGATTCAGACTACTGGCACGATCTGAATATTACATCACTTCTTTTTTTATTTAACTTGAACTCATCGTTGTCTGTTACTTCTACTTCTGGTTACTTTGAATTTTCATTAACTAAACATCCACTTGGTCTGTAAACAACAATAAACCATTAAGCAAACAACTGGATTGCTTCAGTGTAATACAACACATAAGTGCTTTCTCAAATATCATTTCACATATGGAACATGGAATCAACTTTATAAACACTTTCAGATTCAAAATTTGTCTAGAGATAAATCTCTTCTTTTTTAAAAACATTTTTTAAATTGCTGAGCACTCTTTTTAAACTTTAGCAAATTCAGTCCATTTCACAACCCATTTCACAGTCCTTTTTTTAGGCTCCGGGCATCTCAGCTGCCAGGACACTATTGTATTCCTAAGAATTCTTCTTCTTCTTCTTCTTCTTCTTCTTCTTCTTCTTCTTCTTCTTCTTCTTCTTCTTCTTCTTCTTCTTTCTTCTTCTTCCGAGGAAGTCATACTTCCCATGGGCGAAAACTCACCAAACTTTACAGAAACGTCCCACCCCATGCCAGATTTACTCAACTCCAAGGACATGTGCCCTCCCCTCCTAGGGGGGGCACAATAAGCGTTTAAATTTAAAAACTTTAAAAATTCCTACTGTCAGGATGAAAAAACAGGAAAACTGACATTCGTGTTCGTTTATTCCAAGAGAGGACAAACAACGACGTTCCGGTCAACTATTTATTAAATTGGATCATCAAAGGAATCAGATACAAGAAACTCTCCTGTTCAGGAAATCGCAGTCTGCAAGCAGTTAGCTGCAACCACCATCCCAAGAGAGCGAGAATTCTCTGTCTTCTGCCCAAGACAAAAACGTTACATTAATTTTAATAAAATCGCACTATGTGTGTGTAATTAACTCTTATTGGTCAGAAACAGGTGGGGAGTGGCTGTGGTTTAAACTTAGCCCTCCCTTCGTTGGTGCCCTCTGGTCCCATCTTCCCAGCACACGAACCTCTGGGCCTGAAACACAACAAAGCCCTCCCTACACTGACATAACTTAACATCCCAGGTGTCTGAGGGGTCAGGGCAGATAATACAGACCATTAAAACTCTTCCTCACAATGCTTCATTCAGCGGGCCACAGGCCTCTCATCCTCTCCTCCCTTCGGCCTTGGAGATGTTTTGCTTTCACTGTGGCTCTGTGTGCTCTCAACTTTGCCTCTGAATGATCAAACAGGTTACTGGTATTCATTGCATTATGAATCAGGCTCAACATAAATCTATATGGTTACAAGTTTCAGTTATCTTTAAACTCAGTGGGTTAGTCAAAAACATAAGGCACAACAGGTTAATTAAAACACAAGGCTAAACTCTACTACTACTTAAAGTGAATGCATAAACAGGTACATAAAGGCAAATGTTTCACACCACACACAGGATTAACTTGTTTAACTGGGTAAAATGTGTAAGTGCTCAATCTAATAAAGCAATCATCAGTGAGATATATTCAGTGTTGATCAGTAATGTCAAAGTAGATAATATGTTGTTAGTTCTGATGAGATATGGTTCAGCCTTATCTCATCAGTCAGTGAGACAATGGCACTCTTTGTTAGTCAGACAATATCAAACTCAGTAAAAGGCAAACAGTTTTCACCCTAACACTACCAAACCAATGGTAGATGCTAGCCCAGATACTACTGAAACTTTTGTCAACTTAAACTTATTACAAATTTGGAAGTCCATCACTCTGTTTTTTTCAATAACTGTAAAACTTTTAAAATGTATCTCCTCCCACAATTTTTGCTCAATTGTCACCAAACTTGCTACAGAGCATCTCCAGACCGTCCTCCACAAAACTTGTTTCTCGGATTTTTGATTAAGCAAAAATTGAACCTACAGAGCATGAAAACGTTTGACTGTAAACAGTACTGTAAACACATATCATCCAATTCCTGCTAAATACATTTTCAATCTTACTAAAAAAAAATTGAGAATATTTTGGAGTCATGGTTGATGAAGTTTGGCAAATATCAGAATTCTATCTCAAAAACTAAATTTTTGAGAACATTTTGAATTCTGCTCTCATGGGAACAACTGGAGTCAATGTAAGAGTAACAACTTTAAACATCACATTTTCTCTTGTGAAGCAAAACACTTATCATTAAAAACAAATCACCAACATTTCCATGCTGTCAAGATGCAATTTATGTATTATCAGATTTTTGTCTCTTGCCAGACTGTGTCGGGGAGGTCTGACATCTGCAGAGGTTCGTTGTGTGTTTCTGGTGTATTAGCTTGACATGCCAAACAGTTTCTCACCATCGCCTCAGCTTGTCGATCGATGTTTGGAAACCACACCCTCTCTCTCAGGAGTGCCTTTGTCTTTGTGATTCCCTGGTGTGCGAGCTGGAGGACCCTGTGCTCGAGTGAGGAGGGAATGACGATTCTGGAACCCTTTCAGGGTATCCGTGGATCCTTAAAAAGTCTTAAATTCATGTATCTAAAATTAAGGCCTTAAAAAGTATTAAATTTATCAGAAATTTCTAAGATGGTCTTAAATTCAGTACTCAATGGTCTTAAATTCATGGATTAAAGTTCTCCGTCGCCACGTTGGATTTCCGCCAGTGGGAAAAGGGGGGGGGGTACAAGTGTTTTTGTTGTGGTTTACTAATGCTGCTCTCAAGTGGCCGCGGTCCGAGCGCATGTGGCAGCGCACATTCCGTTTCGTTTTTTTTTTTTTTTTTCATGCATGTCTGCGGACATGCCCCCCCCCCCATAGCAGAAGAAACGGGTCCTTGAATGGCTGGTCCAGACCCCTAGATTTAAAATATGAGATTTGTTTTTGCTGTCCACTGAGTTCAGTTTAAGTGACATACACTCCAGCCATTCTTGCCTAGTTGCCTTACAATGATAGGAACCTCAGTCAGTACTCAATGTGCTTTTTTAAAATCTGAAACAAATGTTCCCTTAATGTTCTTCTCAGAGTACACCAGAATGCTTCATTTATGTGTTAAAATCACACATTTTTGGTGACTTTTTCACCCCTTCTGAGTTTGCAGGTATACAGTATGCATCTTCAGGTATACAAGTGCATCTCAATAAATTAGAATATATATATATATTCTAGTAATTTACTGAGATGCACCAGAATAACATGGAAAACTCTATTTCCAGTAACTGTTCAAGTCAAAAAGCCCCCACCAAGTATTGAGAGCAAACCTATCAAACCTATCAGAAAGCAAACATTTCCATATTAAAAATGCTTTTTTAAATTGGTCTTTTTTCCAGACATTTTGTCTACATTTATTCTAATTCATTGAGATGCACCTGTATGCCCTCCTACAGGGGTTTGGTCACCGTTGGTCAGCCTTCTGGTACTCATTTCAATACTTGGAACTGCTAATTTTTCCATTGTCCTTGAGTAAAAGTTGTCTGAGTGATTTCAGTGTCAGTCGCGCGCAGAATCCTTCCTTTCTTCCTTGGTGCTTTTTCTAGTTTTGTATTGATTATCAGTTTGTTTATTAATAACAGACAATAAGTAAATTTGACTGATTGTCATTGAGGTCGTAGTACAGTGGGATCCCCAACTATCGCTTATATTTATAGGATTTTTTAAATTATTTTTTTCAGTCTTAAATTTCATTCAAGGTGGCATTAAAAAGGTCTTAAAATGTCTTAAATTTGACTTGCTGAAACCTGCAGATACCCTGGAGGAGAGAGAACGGCATGAAGGGCTGTGTGTGCAGCCAAGGGATGCGCGTGAATGTGGTGATGTAGGGACGAGGGCGGGGACTGCTAACTCCATCGGCTGACAAGAAGTTAGCCAAAACGACCGGATCGCTTACTTCTGCTTCGATCGATATTCTGAAGGAAGATCTGATTATTAGCCATAACGCTGTAACCATTCAAGGAAGACTGTGTAACGATAGTATGTGCTTCTGATGAGTCCAAAAGCCCCGTGTAATATCAACTTTATTTTAAGATAACACGCTTTGTTTCCAATGTCATATCACGGAGAAGCACTACATTACCCATAATCCTCATATTTATCAGCGACGTGTCTGATTGGTTGAGCTTGCTGTTACCAGCAAATGAAAAAATAAAACAAATTGAGCTTATATTATTTTCTTAGTTGGCCTAACTAAAAGGTCTTAACATCTTTTTTGTTTTAAACATTGAAGAAAACGGTGCTATATTGTTAAAATTCAACAATAAAGTGCATGAAAGTTGGCTTGAATTTTGACTTCTTTTTTTCTTTTTTCATAATTTTCACCAGCATCTTTCTGGTCCACATCACATCACATTTAATGTAATTTTTAATTAAATGAGTGAAATCTTATTTTTTTTATGAAAAACATTATTATGAATTCAAGGGTCACTAATACTTTGATGCAGGAAGCTGTTTTTGATGTCAGGCATGTGACGATGATGGACAGTGACCGTTCGTCAGGCTGTTGACGCACTGGGAGTGAGAACGTGTTGCATGGAAAGACTCCATCAGAAAGTTCTGTGTAAAAATCTGTCAATTAAAAAACAAATGAAACTGAGGTGCAGCTCAAACTCTGCAAGGTGCGGATTTTGATTAGAAGCGGCCGGAAAATATTTACATTTTACACCAGGAGAGAGACTTTCTCGTTTAGATGAGCGCTCATTACGTAAAGAGGACTTATTGAACGGTACTGCTGTGACCAGAAGCAGTAACTTTACACAGTTCTCTGGTACCGAGTCTCACAGTCTGCGATTTCATCCGTTTCGATACTACTTGGTACTGGGTTGTTTTGGTCGATACCTGAAAAGTATAGAGTACCGATACCCAGCCCTACTCAACACAGTCTCACTGAGGAACCAGAACCGAGTGTAAACCCAGGATACAGAGGTTGAGTGACGGTGGTGTTGAAGGTGTAGATGTGGATCAGTGAGTCAGAGGAGACTCTGTAGAAGGACAGAGAGCCAGCAGGACAGTCCACATACACTGCTACTCTGTTAGAGACAGAGGAGGAGGAGGAGGAGGTGATATGTGTCCATCTGTTATTGTGACAGACTCTGTAACCATCACCAGAGCAGCTCAGACTCCAGGACTGATCGTTCCTTCCAAACCAACAGTCTCTACTGTCTCCTTTCCTGCTGATTCCTCTGTAACTCACTGATATATCAACCTCTCCTCTCCACTTGACCTCCCAGCAGCAGCGACCAGTCAGACCAGTTGAACACAGCAGCTGATGATAGTAGTCAAATCTGTCTGGATGATCAGGATATGACTGATCCTCCTCCACACGTGTCACCTTCCTGTCGTTGTCAGACAGTTTGATCTTTATGTTCACTGTGTTTGTGTCGATTGTGAGTGGACAGGAATCTGATGGAGAGAACAGGACACAGCTGCAGTCATTGATCATGTGATCAGTTATTGACAGTTTGATGAAGACTCATGACGTCAGTGATGTGACAGTGTGAAGATGGTTGAATGTGCTGCTTGGTTTCCATGAATCAAAGTAAAAACACACTTACACTTCCTCAGACCTGGTGTCAACCATGGGACTCCAGCAGGCTCCACCCTGAAAGGAGGAGGGGGGTCAGAGCAGCACCTTCTCTGTCAGCATGCACACATGGACATTACATGGCTCTCTCACACACACTTTATCACTGTGTTCACATGGAGGCTTGTATGTATGGATGAACAGAGAAGAAGGAGCTGGAGTCTTTATCTAGTGATGATACAGAGGAGGAGGATACGAGGAGGAAACACTTCATCATGCAGGGCTGTAAACTAACGGTCGCCACTCTCCAAATGCAACTAAAATATTCCCCTGGCGACTTCAATTTGGAGGGCTACACGCCACGGGGGCGGGTAGATGTTTGTCCCGCTTGTCCCGTGTTGTTGTTGTTGTTGTTGTGTCGCACTGAAGTAGCTCCCCCGACGACCCAGCTGTAGAAAACAGTTGTAGCCTCATGTCAGTGACACACACGGCAAAGCGCCGCGCCGAAGCCCTCCCTTTCACACCAGACTTGCATTTCTCCGCGCCGGTTGACAGCGCTTTTGCCCCGCAGCTGTGTGTGTGTGTGTGTGTGTATGCGTGCCTATCTCTCTCGCACTCACGGAGCTATAGACAGAGATGAGGACTCAGTTTGCGACTCGAACTCGAGTTGCACACACAGAGACTTCAGACTTGACTTGGACTCGTGTTTTGGGACTTGTGAACAATCATTACTATTATTTTTGGCTCGTGCCAGAGTGCAGCCAAACACAAGAGAGAGAGGGACAGAGCTCCTCTGACAGCTCAGTCAGCTGCGAGTGAGTGACAGGTGACTGTGAACTGGCTTTTTTTTTTTTTTTTTAATAGCCTATAGCTCACCGTCCGTACAGGTGAGGCACAACGTTTCTTGTCTGGCCCTCCTTCACGGGGACTGCTGCATAAGTGGTCTGGCACATATCAGGCTACTGTAGGATAATTTTTTTTTTTTTTTTTTTTGCTGCAAAATATGACTGAAGGCCCGTATGGAAGTCTGCACAGTGTCGATACGCCCCCATGAGTTGACTGAGCTAATTAAAAATAATAATAACAGCAGTTCTTCTCTCAGAAACATGCAGAGGCAGAGCAGCCTTGATTCTTTCTTGACTCAGAATACAGTTTTCTTTTAAAGGAAAGCTTTGAGACTTGACTTGGACTCCTGACCAAAGACTTGAGACTTGATGAAGTCTCACCCCTCAAAGACTTGAGTCTTGACTTGGACGCCTGACCAAAGACTTGAGACTTGACTTGGACTACCGGCCAAAGACTTGAGACTTGATGAAGTCTCACCACACAAAGACTTGAGACTTGCAGAAAAAGACTTGTGAACATCTCTCAGAAAACAGAATAGAATAGAATAGAAGGAGTGTTTCGTTGGTTAGTTTTGCAATGTTAAAGGTGCAATATGTAAGAATGTGGCCAAAAACGGTTACTGCAGTCAAATTCAAAACACAGCGATCTCATTTTTTCTCCCAGTCATAGCGGCAGCTCAGTGGAGCAGACCGGAGGCTGAAATGCCACTGACGCCGCCGTGACTAGGAGAGAGGGCTAGGTGGCGCAACATGTAAACACGTAAATTCAAAACATAAACATGATTTGCAGTCTGCAAAAAAAGATTTTTAATGCGAATACTCTGGCTGTACTATGTCAGGACCACTATGTCAAAATAATATTTATTTACTTGCACAAGTTTAATTTGGCGGTATGGTACTGTTCTGGGACCCCCTGCTCTTCCACGCGCTTGCGTGGAAAGCCTGAGGCAGGAAGAGCACCTCCCTGCCCTTCACGAGCCATCATGAACGGCATAAGCAGGGAGCGCAGCAGCAAAGAACCTAACCCAGACAGAGCAGAGCAACCAACATGAACAATGACAGGAGGAGCTGGGGTGGAGGTGGGTTGCAAAAAAGCCGGCAGAGGAAGCAGCAGCAGCAAGGGAGGTGACGTCGGACTAGAGCAGTTTAAATAGAGCGCTCTGAATGCAATTCCCCAATAGGAAGCAGCCACAGGGAGTCAGCTGAGCCATCAGCTGATCTGCACAGGTGATGACAGTTACGCTGTGCTGATTAAGAGCTTGACGTCATGGCCTGCCAGAACTAATTTGGTGAGTTCATCATGTTATATGAACATTATTCCTGAGTCTCTGTGACATATTAGGAGGATGTTACGGCCAGTTGCTTTAGATTTCTTACATACTGTACCTTTAAGGTTTCCCAATTTGGAATGTTTTGATTAGAATTACAATTTATTTGGCTTTGGCTTCTTTTCTAAGCATGCATTGCTATAAAATACTGATATCTCAATGAAAAGTCAGTGCTGAAACTGATGTATATGTAACGAAAAGAGGCAACTTATTATTTGGCCGGTAAAAAATGTACTTGGCCGGTAGATTTTTTCATCTACTGGTCCCCTTGGCAGGTGAGCCCTGTCATCATGTGTTTTCTCTATGTGATGTCACTTCAGTGTGAGACACACACTTTCACTCTGACTCTCAAGCTGCACAAACACACGTCACAGCAAAGAAGATGAAGACACAAGAGGTGGAGCTGACCAGCCCAGATATCCTAGCCTGACAAGCTAGACTAAATCATTAAAATGTCTAGTCTGGCAACGACCGGTAGACCTCGGCTCAATCCAGGGGGCGGGATGAAGGCTGTCTTTTAAACTGCCTCTGCACGCAATAGGGTAGCGCTCGACCAATCAGAGCAAAGAGCAGGATGACGTTAGCCTGACAAGCCAATTAAAATGTATGTCGTCATGGCGTTAAGCCGCCCAACAACTCTCTAAACAGATAGAGCGCTGTGATTGGAGAACACAAACGGTGTTCGAGACTCAAAAAAGTTCCTATGGCTCGTTTCTAGACCATAGACTGTAAAAAGAATGGACGTAGCGTCCGTGACGTCACCCATTGGTTTTGGGGAGTCGTTTTTGTGACTCAAATATGGCGGCCTGAACAGCGCCATGTTGGATTGGCCGGCCAAGAACCCGCCCACTGGCCTCGAAGCAGCTGTCCACGGAGCTGCTCGGACCTGTCACTCAACGTTTCCGCGCCCTAATTGGCCAGAGTTTTAACCTAATAACAGTAAAACGGTAGAGTTAAAAAAAAATTCACCCCCCTCAGAGTGTGTGCGGGGGTAGAAACTATCGATTGAGAGAAAAAAACGTTCTGACACCAGGCTTTGATCATGTTTACTGAGGATGTAATGCGATGCGATTTTAACATGGGGGTCTATGGGGAATGCTCCCTTCTGACACCAGCCCCCAGAGGAAGCCGAGGGGATTGCAGTTTTTTGAACGCGGAAGTGAGCTTCACTTCCCAGACCGACAACTGCCCCCTTGTTCTAGACCCACCTACAGAGCAAATATTTTTGCTGCCGCTAGGGTGCGTCTAGATTTCTAGGCTACAGATATCCCACAATGCAAAAGAAAGGCAGAGATGAAGAAGAAGAAGAAGAAGAAGAAGAAGAAGAAGAAGAAGAAGAAGAAGAAGAAGAAGAAGAAGAAGAAGAAGAAGAAGAAGAAGAAGAGTGCAGCTGTGAACAGTGGATGGTTTCAGTGTTTGATGAGGAAGGAAACACACTCAACACATTTGTTAGAGCTCAGTGAAACTCACAGTGAGTTTAGTGAGAAACACTGAGTGTGAACACAACTTGTGTTTGTTTGGAGAATACTCCACAGGAAGCTGGAGAATGAGGCTGTGAGCAGGTTTCCACAGGAGCCACAGCAGCAGTGAGTGGATGAAGGAGCTCTAATAGAAACCATCTGATCACAGTGACAGGACGGATCAGGATCTCATGATCAACTAGAAAATTTCCTCTCGGGAAATTTTGAAAGGCCCACGGGGCTACTGCCGGTTTTGCCATCTCTGTCAACATGGGAATCAAACCCACGATCTTAAGGTCAAGACCAAGGGGGCAGTTGTCGGTCTGAGAAGTGAAGCTCACTTCCGCGTTCAAAAAACTGCAATCCCCTCGGTTTCCTCTGGGGGCTGGTGTCAGAAGGGAGCATTCCCCAAAGACCCCCATGTTAAAATCGCCGACTTTACATCCTCAGTAAACATGTTAAAAGCCTGGTGTCAGAACGTTTTTTCGTCTCAATCGATAGTTTCTACCCCCGCACACACTCTGAGGGGGGTGAATTTTTTTTTAACTCTACCGTTTTACTGTTATTAGGTTAAAATTCTGGCCAATTAGGGCGCGGAAACGTTGAGTGACAGGTCTGAGCAGCTCCGTGGACAGCTGCTTCGAGGCCAGTGGGCGGGCTCTCGGCCGGCCAATCCAACATGGCGCTGTTCAGGCCGCCATATTTGAGTCACAAAAACGACTCCTCAAAACCAATGGGTGACGTCACGGACGCTACGTCCATTCTTTTTACAGTCTATGGTCAAGACAGAGCTGATCAGACAGACACATGATCATCTTTCTATAAGCACTGATATGGAGGAGCTGTAACCACATTAGGTTAACTGTGTGTGTGTGTGTGTGTGTGTATAATCACATGAAGTTACCTGTGTGTGTGTGTGTGTGTGTGTGTGTGTCTGTGTCTGTGTCTGTAATCACATGAAGCTGGTTCTAGAGTCTGTGTGTGTGTGTGTGTGTGTGTGTGTGTGTGACTATGAGCTGCATCCTGTGTCAGTCTGATTTAGCTGTGTCTGTGTTTATAAACATTTAAACGAGCGCCAGGTGGATTGTTTATGAAGTTAACGAGCCCTGGCCTGAGGATCACAGAGGTTACCACGGCGATAGGGGCCCCGCAGGCTGAGGCAGACAGAAACGTGGAGAAAAAGAGCCATTTTCTGCCTCTGCACCGGTCTCACATTTAGGCTTAGCGTGATAAAACGGTAACTCCTATCAGAACAAAACACAGATCACATTGCTCTAAGGACTTACTGAAAATTTTGGTACGATTTGGTGTTTCTACAGTAAATATTTTGGCGACGCTGGCAGTTTTAAAACATCAGGCCGTTCTGCTTCTCTCAGAAAATATTTGTATTGGAGTCAATGAGGAGCAGAGACAGACGTGGCTCCGAGTTTAAATTCTGTAAGTCTCTCTGATATTTTGAGCAGATGATGAGTGACAGAACAAGTTTGTCTACAAATTCTGAAAAAATGATGTGTGTGGAGTGTAAATTGTGGCTGTTTGGAGTTTGGAAAGAGAAAAAATCTGGAGTTTTTCTGGCATCTCTCCCACTCTAACCGATGATGTCACGCACTCTGACACAAACATTCCGTGCAATACACACCCATTATAATCTCATAATTTCTCCAAAAATGATCATGGTCATTGAACAGGGATTGATCAAAAACTATATGACCTCTCAAAACGTGGAGTAATACGACAATACACAAGACTTGTGTCTATTGTTTAAAGTTTAAATGAAGTCTCTAGGTGAAAGTATGCCTGAGCAGTAGACGTTTGTTAAACTCCAATGATTGGTCTTTTTCGCTCTTTTTTTTTCGCCCGTCCCATTGACTTCAATGCAAAATTTTTCGCAAATTCGTAAACTGTTGAGAAAAGTAATAGCACACCGATCCCGATCAAGACGCACGTTTTGATATATAATGTGCATAATGTGGCCTGCAGCTCTTCGAGTTGCAGGACTAGTAGTGAATCGAAAATAGTCCGGAAGAGGACGAAGAACTAGAAAAAACATTTCCAAGAATGGAAATGGTGTGAATGCTGAAAGCAATGCTGAATGAGCTGAAGAAATTGTTGAAACAATGCTGAATGAGCTGAAGAAAGAAAGAAAGAAAGAAGAGAGAAAAAAGAAAAGGACAGAAGGAAAGAAAGAAAATCCGAAGGGTAGATGGAGAAAGAAAGACAGAAAGAACAAAAGAACAGAAAGAAAGAAAAAGACACAGAGAGAAGGGTAGACAGAGAAATAAAAAGGTAAGAAGATAAAGAGAATAGAGAACTAGAAAAAACATTTCCAAGAATGGAAATGGTGTGAATGCTGAAAACAATGCTGAATGAGCTGAAGAAATTGTTGAAACAATGCTGAATGAGCTGAAGAAAGAAAGAAAGAAGAGAGAAAAAAGAAAAGGACAGAAGGAAAGAAAGAAAATCCGAAGGGTAGATGGAGAAAGAAAGACAGAAAGAACAAAAGAACAGAAAGAAAGAAAAGGACACAGAGAGAAGGGTAGATAGAGAAAGAAAAAGGTAAGAAAGAGTAGAGAATGAATGAAAGAGACAGAGGGGTAGTAAGAAAGAAGGAAAGAAATTGGGGTGGATAAATGAAAGAGAGATATACAGAGAGCGGTAGAAAGAAAGAAAGAAAGAAAGAAAGAAAGAAAGAAATGGGGTAGAAACAAAGAAAGTGAAAAGGAGTTGAAAGAAAGACAGAAAGAAAGAAAGAAACAAAGAAGTAAAAAGAAATGGGGTAGAAGAAAGAAAAGAAAGAAAGAAAGAAAGAAAGAAAGAAAGAAAGATTGGAACAAGAGAGAAAAAAAGAAAAGGACGGAAGAAAAGAAAGAAAATGGGAAGGGTAGATGGAGAAAGAAAGAAAGAAAGAATGAAAGAAAGAAAGAAAAAAAGAAAGAAAGAAAGAACAAAAGGACAGAAATAAAGAAAAAGACACAGAGAAGGGTAGAGAGAGAAAGAAAAAGGTAAGAAAAACAGAAAGATAGAAGATAAAGAGAATAGAGAAAAGCCAGAGGGGTAGTAAGAAAGAAGGAAAGAAATTGGGGTGGATAAATGAAAGAGAGAGATATACAGAGAGCGGTAGAAAGAAAGAAATGGGGTAGAAACAAAGAAAGAGAAAAGGAGTAGAAAGAAAGACAGAAAGAAGCAAAGAAGTAGAAAGAAAGAAAGAAAGAAAGAAAGAAAGAAAGAAAGAAAGAAAGAGGGGGATGATAGATAGAACAAAGTAGATGGATGGATGGATGGATAGAGAGGGAAAGATAGAAAGAAGTTATGTAAAATACAAATGGAGTAAAAGAAAGAAAGAAAGAAAGAAAAAGAGAAAAAAGAGACAAAGGGTTTGAAAAAAGAAATAGATAGATAGATAGATAGATAGATAGATAGATAGATAGATAGATAGATAGATAGATAGATAGATAGATAGATAGATAGATAGATAGATAGATAGATAGATAGATAGATAGATAGATAGATAGATAGATAGATAGATTTGACACATGTTAAAAGCTGCGTCCTATGTCCTAGGCTCCACCTGTAATCGTACTACTATTTATAGAGTTGGAAAGATTAAACGTCTGAACTTAAATTCATGAGAAATGAATTTAAGAAATTCAAAAAAATGAATTCTTGGAGATGTTTACATCAAAAGTATAAAATCATTGAGAGGCTGATGAATGTGAGCTGAAAACCTGTGTGTGTGTCTGGGTGTGTGAGTCTGACGGTCTCTCTGTCTGTATGTACATGTGCAGAAAGTAAAACTGTTGATAAGCGCCACAGACCTCCTCCCTCCCTAATGATCTGATTGATTACACCTGTGTGGCAGCATGCCCTCAGAAGTTACCATGGTGACTACCATGCTTACATTTTACTGTATGGCACAGTGTTGTGTTTGTGTGTTTATCTGTTTGTGTATGTGTGCATGTGTGACTGTGTGTGAGTGTCTGTGTGTGTCTGTCTGTGTGAGTGTGATGCCTGTGTTTGTGCATGGACATCCTCTGTCAGTCTGGTTTATCATGTGTCTGTGTGGGGCTGTGTTTAAAAACATCTTAACGAGCGGCCAGGCTGCACCTGCACTGTTCTATTTATAGACTTTGATAACGAGCTGGCCCCAACAGCTGCCAACTGCACACAGAGCAGAGCAGAGCAGTGAGATTTGAGCTCTGTGCAGCTTCCGAAAACAGCCCAGAAAAAGAGAACCGTACCTCTTATCAGAATGTGGCCATGACTACTGGGACAAGGAGACCTTCCTGAGCACATTGATGTGCATTAAATGTTTGTAGGGCAAAAACTTTTCTCAGGGTCGCAAGGTAGAAAAGGGGGGCATTTCTGCTTTTCTAAAAAAATCAGCTCCTACTTTTATATTGAAGTGGATGAGCCACTGGAGCGGGTCTAGCTGCACAATTAGGCTCACTGAGACAATTCTGTAAGTCTGTCTGCTGTTTTGAGCACATCAAATGAGACACGACAAGTGTGGCTACAAACCGGTGAGGAAATCATGTGTCTAGAGTTTAATTTGTGGCCGTGCTGGCAATTTATCCAGAAAAAATCCTGAATGTTTTTTCGATCCCTCTCACTCTAACGATGATGTCACTCACTCTAAGCCCTGCTCGTTAAACGCAACACACAACCATTATAAAGCTGGATTTTGTCAAAAAAACTTAATGATTTTAAAGCGGCCAAATATCAGAAACTGTTGAAGATATCAATAAGCTGAGTCATAGAGAAATACTTAAAAAGTTTGTCTACAGCTTAGAATTTGAATGAAGTCTCTAGCTGAAAGTATGTGGACGCTTTAAAGGCAGAAAGAAGTAAGAAGATTTGAAGAGTTTCAAGACTGTTCCAATGCATTCTCTATGGGCCAAAAAAAAATCAGAAATAGTTGAACATTGCAAAAAGTATGAATAGTTGAAAAGAGAAAAGACATAGCACACCTGTCCCGAAAAGGCTGAACATTTTGATGTGAGAATTGTTGAAATAGCACAAAGTATGAAGGACTAGTTAAGTGTCAAAAAAGGCAGAAAAAAGGCAGAAAATGGCCGACCCGAAGAACAATAGTGTGCTTTCAGCATTCACACTAATAACTAGAAAAAGCATTTCCAAGAATGGAAATGGTGTGAATGCTGAAAGCAGCTGAACGCTGTTGCAGAATTAGCAAATAGTGCAAGCAGTGATCACCATACAAATGTTTGACCGAGGTAGGAATCAAACCCACAACCTCATGGTCAGTAGACTTTCACTCTGCCTCAAAGCCACAGTGTACACACAGTTACAGAGACTGTTGTCTGTTGATGAGCTGCACTCTGTCTCACTCTGAAGTTAACGAGCCCAAAGCTGCACCTGTTGGAAACACACTGTGTCAACACCAAGAAAGCTTGAGAGTCAAGCTTGAATGACTTACAATGAAAATTTCTGTGAATTTCAGGCTGAGAGCAGCAGTTTCAACATGAAGCAAGTTATCAGAAGTCAACAGAGGACGACTGGGAAAATAATTCACTATAATTGTTGTTGAGGCAAGATTTGAACCAGGAATCAAACCCACAATCTCATGATCACTAAACCTTTACTCTGCTGCTTCGCCACAGAGAGCACAGACATGAGCATGTTACCATTGTAATGTGATGATGTGCTGCAAACGGTGGCAGTAGCAATTAATGCGTCTCTTAATGAACACCTGTAACCAATTGAGGGTGAGGGAGGGGAGCAGAATTCAACATCACATAACAAGATTTCTCAGCCTGGATTCAAACTGGTGACCTTGGGGTTGGCAAGCGGCCACCTTACCAACTGTACTACAGACAAAGTTGTGGAGAAGAGAGGTTGAGACTTTGATGAATGTGAGATTTTTCAATGATGCTTAAAAAAAAGAAGAAAATAGTATAAATGAGCCACAACAAGTAAGTAGAGGACTTTTTTGTGACCTGTGACTATTTTTTGGTGAATTAAAATGAATTAAAAAGCACTTAACAGCAAGTTACAAAGTTGAGCTCCTTCTCCTGCTGCTGTGAAAAAAATGCATTGGGCTGAATGAGAGCAGAGAGCTCCCTGGCTGCATTTAAAAAAATATTTTAAATTATTCTCTGAGTCTCTGTGCATTTTTGACGGCATTGTGAGACAGAAGACAAGCGTGGCTACAAACTGTTTCCAAAATCATGAGTGTAGAGTGTCATTTGTAGCTTTGCTGGCAGTTTCAGAAGAAAAGTTCCAGTCGCTTTTTTGGATCTCCTGCACTCTACGATGACGTCACCCACTCTGACCCAACCCCATACACACTCATTGAAAAGTGTGAAATTTGTCAGAAATCCTCATGTGCTTTTAAAGGATTTATCTCAAAAACGGTACAAGCTATGAAAAAGTTGTACATACAGGATGAATACATTAGAAGTTTGTCTACAGCTCAGAATTTGAATGAAGTCTCTAGCTGAAAGTATGTGGACGCTTTAAAGGCTGAAAGAAGTAAGAAGATTTGAAGAGTTTCAAGACTGTTCCAATGCATTCTCTATGGGGAAAAAAAATCAGAAATAGTTGAATATTGCAAAAAGTATGAATAGTTGAAAAGAGAAAAGACATAGCACACCTGTCCCGAAAATGCTTAACATTTTGATGTGAGAATTGTTGAAATAGCACAAAGTATGAAGGACTAGTTAAGTGTCAAAAGTATAAAGAAAATGGCCGAACAGAAGAACAATAGAAAAAGCATTTCCAAGAATGGAAATGGTGTGAATGCTGAAAGCAGCTGTACGCTGTTGCAGAATTAGCAAACAGTGCAAACCATACAAATGATTGACCGAGGTAGGAATCGAACCCACAACCTCATGGTCAGTAGACTTCCACTCTGCCTCAAAGCCACAGTATACACACAGTTACAGAGACTGTTGTCTGTTGATGAGCTGCACTCTGTCTCACTCTGAAGTTAAAGCGAAATTCCGGCGTAAGTGTAAACCATGGTCAAACACACCGTAACACCGAGTTAGACCCCCCCTCGAGAGATCAATTTGCCCGACCGCTACATTCACGAGATCCACCAACTTCAGCAAATACCGCAATATCGCCACACACAGCGCTCTCCGGATCCACTGTCTGACCGCAACCAAAACGCCACCATTTGCCCAAAATAATGCTCAGAACTGCACCAAATGTCATCAATAGTACACACAGGGTCCCAGCACGTAGTACGAGTTGTCAAACATCTGCTAGCTTTGCCTGTTTTCTTTAGCAAGGAGACCAGATACAACTCACCTACTTCTCCTCCTGGAGCCGCTTGTTGGTGAGGAAGCCCTGACGAGTCGATCACCGAGTGCACCAGCAAAAAACGTAAATTTAAAAATGCTCATTTGCGCCTATATCGTGGCCAGCACTCGATAATAATAGTTATAAAGTGATATGCAAGATAAAAAAATAAAAAAAACTCTGATTGTATTTCCATGAGGTAATTGTTGATTGAGCTGCGGAACTCCGGTGCACTCGGTGATCGACTCGTCAGGGCTTCCTCACCAACAAGCGGCTCCAGGAGGAGAAGTAGGTGAGTTGTATCTGGTCTCCTTGCTAAAGAAAACAGGCAAAGCTAGCAGATCGTTTGACAACTCGTACTACGTGCTGGGACCCTGTGTGTACTATTGATGACATTTGGTGCAGTTCTGAGCATTATTTTGGGCAAATGGTGGCGAGATCCACCAACTTCAGCAAATACCGCAATATCGCCACACACGGCGCTCTCCGGATCCACTGTCTGACCGCAACCAAAACGCCACCATTTGCCCAAAATAATGCTCAGAACTGCACCAAATGTCATCAATAGTACACACAGGGTCCCAGCACGTAGTACGAGTTGTCAAACATCTGCTAGCTTTGCCTGTTTTCTTTAGCAAGGAGACCAGATACAACTCACCTACTTCTCCTCCTGGAGCCGCTTGTTGGTGAGGAAGCCCTGACGAGTCGATCACCGAGTGCACCGGAGTTCCGCAGCTCTTAAAAATGCTCATTTGCGCCTATATCGTGGCCAGCACTCGATAATAATAGTTATAAAGTGATATGCAAGATGAAAAAAAAAAAAAACTCTGATTGTATTTCCATGAGGTAATTGTTGATTGAGCTGCGGAACTCTGGTGCACTCGGTGATGTTTAATGTACTCATTTAAACCATCAGAATATAGTGACAGTTCCAGCAAATATGACTGAATAATTGTTACCAACTGAAGCTTTAAGAAGTTGGCACCAGTTAAATCACGGATTTGTAAAAGAAAAAAAAAAGTAGGCTACAGAAATGTATACAGAATATGAAAGAGCTGCAATTAGTGCCTCCCAAGCAGATTTACTTAACACTGCTGACCATAACATTACATTCAGTCATATTTACTCCTTTATTTCCCCCTCTTAATTACTTTACTCTCAAAATGGATTTTACTGACAGCGCGCTGCAAACTAGGGGTGTGACCATGTACACGTGTAAACGTTTACACCTAATGAAATTGTAAACGTTTAGTAAAAAATCCCTAAACGATACACGCAATTTTTTATTTTATTTTTTTTGTCTTAATTTAAGAAAACTATGATTTAATAAAAATGATGCTGTGACACGCTTCCCTCCTTCAGACAAAATGTGTGTGAGTGCGTTTTTCCCCCCCTTTTTTTCTTGTCTTTTTTTTTTTTTTTTTTGCGAGCGAGTGTGATGGCGCCGCCACCGAGTAAACCGTAAACGTCCATCCGAAATAAATGCCGGGTCAAACATTGCTTTTCTGGTTGCCAAAAAATATTCTATGCAAATATAGCCTCCCTAAACACAAACAAATAACCTTAAACGGATTGAAAGGGGTGTCTAGAGACATTAAAGACGGCCGAGGACTGACAAGATGCCTCTGGGCTGGTTGCTCCTGCCCGGTCTGTCCACTCCTCTCATCCGCACTTCTGCACCTGTCCTGGGCTGCACAGTGTCGGCTCGGCTCACTCCTCCTTTTAAATGACTTATTACTCCTTTTAAAAGTAGCGTAAACAATCCGCCATTGGGTCTCCTCCGCTCCGGTGTAACAGTGGCAGTGCTTGCAGTGGCAGTGCTTCCACCGGCTGTGCATATCAAACTAAACAAAAATAAGGCTATAGCAACCTATAGCAGTCCTGAAGCGTGTACACGAAAAAAATTGCACAGTGTACACGTGTACATATTTTAATACACGTTTACATCCCTACTGCAAATGCCACGGTTTCGGGTCTTGTCCTACTCACCAACATGCTTCGGTGCCCATGGAGAAGACAGAGTAGGCTGCTACTGTGATGTGAGAGGTTCCGGCTTGTAACGGTACCGTGTACCGACGCCCCCTGGCCCACTTACAGTAAAGCACGGACTGTGTTGTCTTGTTATATTAATATAACTTATAGATAACGTAACACACGGGCAGGACTGATAAGGTTTGCTGGTTGGCTTCCGTGAGCCGTTCTGTTTTTAGCCGCAGCCGCTAGTTTAATGATAACTTTCACAGTGATAGGCATTTACCATTTCCCATGAGGCTTGGCACCATTCTACATTAGTTTAAGAACAAACAAACAAATTAAATTGCTGGTTATTTTATATTTGTGGTCATGAAAGTTCTGTAACATCTGAACAAAAAGAATTAGATAAAGATAGGAGGCTAAACAAAAATCATTTAGTAGGCTGGATTGATGAGAGTCTGATTCACTATCGCAACCATGAGTGAGATGTAGAGAGACACAAAGGGGTATAAATAATGATTGCACTTCCATTATGGGTGTAGAAGTAGAGCTTGGAGATTTACATGGGGATGTGCAGTTTCCTGTTACTTTTAACTCAAGAGCGCCACACGGCCGCGCAAGGCAGCTTGCGGGCTGGTTCACTTGAGCTTATTGGCTGCCGGCTGACCAGGAAATCTCCCGGTCCTCCTGATGGCCACTCTGCCCCTGTCCTGATCCCAGTAGTTCATCACTGTGACTGATGAAAGCTGCACAGCTCATGTTTGAAACACTCTGAGATTTTGGCTTCAGTATAAACTGTGTTCAAGGTTCAAGGTTCAAGAGTCTTTATTATCCCCGGGGGGCAAATTGTTTCACAGCAAGTAGTAAAAACCTTGTCACTGTAGGAACAAATGAATCTCTCCATCTGTTCGTCTTACACCTAGGAAGCAGGTATCTGCGTCTGGACGGAAGCAACCTGAACTCTCCGTGCAAGGGGTGATCTGGATTAAAAGTTAATAAAGACTTGGGGCGGTGCGTGGCGCAGTGGGTAGAGCGGCCGCCCCATGTAGAGGCTACAGTCCTCGCCGCAGGCGTCCCCGGTTCGAATCCCGCGTCGGGCGGACCCTTCCTGCGTGTCATTCCCCCTCTCTCTGCCTCCCCATTTCCTGTCTATCTCTACTGTCGTCACTATCAAATAAAGGCAAAAAAGCCGAAAAAAATATACTTTAAAAAAAAAAAAAAAAAAAGTTAATAAAGACTCGATAAAACAAGTATAAAACATTCTCATAAAAGTAGTGTCCACATTAAAACCACGGAGCTTCCGATAAAGTACATCCGCTGATGAGCCTTCTTACAAAGAGTGTCAACGTGGGCTTCGAAGGTCAGCTTATCGTCAAGTGTGGTTCCAAAATACTTGTATTGGCTCACAACTTCCACTTTTCCCCCAGAGATCACCACCGGTGTGTTTGCAGCGCTGTTTTTTCTAAAATCAATGAGCATTTCTTTCGTTTTGGAGACATTTATGCTTAAAAAGGAGGACTCACACCAGTCAGTGAAGTCTCTGACCACTGGTCCGTGGTCAGGGTCGTCACTGCTGAGGAGGGACAAGTTGACTGAGTCGTCAGCAAACTTTAAAATATGACGCTGTGGGTACTGGCTGCGACAGTCATTGGTATATAAAATAAATAAAAGGGGGGAAAGAACACAACCTTGAGGAGAGCTGGTAGAGGAGAAGAGGACATCAGAAAAAACCCCATTGACCCTTACCCTCTGAGACCATTCAGTTAAAAAGTCCATCAACCATCCAATGAGGCCAGAGTCAATGTCATAAAAGCGATGTAATCTCCCAGCTAAAACATGGGGTTGAATACAGTTAAAAGCTGATGGAAAATCAATGAAAAGTAATTTGGTAAATGTTTTCTTTCCCTCAAGATGCTTTAAAATCATATTTAAAAGAGTTCCTGTTGCATCTTCCACCCCCCGACCTGACCTATAGGCAAATTGAAGTGGATCCAGATGATCTTTAACTTTAGTGTTGGGACGAGTCAGACTGTGACAGAGGCAAGGCGAGACAATTTTATTTGTATAGCCCGTTTTTACACAGTTTGTCTCAAAGGGCTTTACATGGCATGGCATTATAGCAACATCCTCTGCCCTCAGACCCTCACATCGACTGAGGAAAAACTCCATAGAAAATCCTTTTAACAGGGAAAAATCGGAGAAACATCAGGGTGAGCAACAGGGGAGGGATTCGGCTGCAGGCAAGAGGGCTCTGCAGGAGGTAACCAGGACAGAAAGATCATTGGCTGCTCTCTGCCCAGCTTGGAGGATTTAGCCAGCTCCCGGTGCCTGAGCAGAGCTCGGAAAATCTCTGCTGACACCTCCCACTCCGGTCAGCACCTGTTCAACCTGCTTCCGTCAGGAAGACGGTTCAGGTCCCTGAGGAGCAGGACAAACTGGCTTAAGAACAGCTTCTATCTGTGAGCTGTCACAACCCTGAACCTGTCACTCAATCTATCTGTTTCTCATGGCTCACATTGAGCACGAGGTCTCACACGATGCTAATTCTGAGGTTACTGTAGCCGGAATTGCAATATAGGAGTGCTTCTAATGTTTTATGTGTGACTAGATATTTAATTGTGTACATTTTAGTACTTTCTTGTATTTATTTATTAAAGGGCCGTCCATGGGTTGCTGCAAATTTCGTCATGCATTGTATGATGACAATAAAGTATATTCTATTCTATTCTATTCTATCCCTCACCCGGGACGGGCAGACGTGCAATAGATGTTGTTACAGACAAGAAAACAGTTTATAGCACAGAATGTGGGAAACATGGAAATGTTAACAACAGCTGAAGGTAGGCAAGGGAGGCAGGGAGAGCAGACCAGCTTAATGGGAGGACTGGATGGCAGACTGGTTCATAGGAAGGGAGTGCAGGCCGGTTTAATAGCAGGGGAAAGGGGGGGGGGGGGGGGCGATGCAGGGGGCGGTTTAGGGCTGCACGATATATCGTTTTACATCGTACATCGCGATGTGCGCATGCGCGATAGTCACATCGCAGGATGCACGATGTTTTCTCTCTCTCTTTTTCAACATTTCAACTTTTGTTTTGCTTCAGAAAACCTCTGAACCAGCTCCTTGCACCGCTCTCCCTCTCTCTCTCTCTCTCTCTCTCTCTTTCTCCCCCTCACTTGACTGAGCAGGAGCCTGGCAGCGGCATCGCCCCTCCTCCCCTCCTCCCCATGCGCACTAGGGAAAGCAGCATGTTCACAACTAGGTGTTCACAACGGACTTTTTCTCCTGTAAAAGCGCATCTGTGGTTGTTTCTCACCCTGTGTAAGGTGCGGTGGCTGCATCCAGCTGAACAGAGCCCGTAGCCCACATCATGAAGGTGAAACGTAACGTGTTGCGCACTGCTTGTTTACAAGTATCCACCTGTCAGTCACAGAGCAGCGGCCGCTTCACGCTCTGAGGTCGGCGTCCTCGCTAGTGATGCCAGAGGTATTATCGTACTCTTTCGCGTCTATTTCCATAACGGAAAATGATATCAACGTAATTCTTTTTTTATTAAAGTCCCTGAAAAGTGACACTGGATTCGTCTTCTGAGTTAATCACATCCCAGACATATGTCCTATTAACCATCCTGCCAATTTTGGATGCTTGAAAAATTCATTTAGTAGGTGAAATTAGGTTTTTAAATCATGACTAAATGAGGCAGGCCAACTATGCTGGTGCTACTGCTAACTGTCACATCGTACCTGAGCAGCTACGGGTTTGAGCTATACGTTTGAGCTGGAGTCTGAGTCCAGCTGTGGGACGCTGCAGAGGTTCACCTGGACTGTGGCTGTTTTGGCTTTTAGAGTTTTGCCGCCGGGCGCCGGCTGGTCCCACTGTGGCAGTCTCATTAGTTTGTTTGAATTAAAAGTGGAGCTTCATGTTTCACATGAGAGCAGCGCTGCCTCTAGGATCTGTATAGACTATGTTCAAATAACACCACATTTACATCAATAAATGTTTTACAATGACCTGATAAGTCTGCATTACATTTTATTAAGACAGAGACCATGCTAGTGGACTGGTAGCTCCGGCTACCAGCTACCAGCGGTAGTGGCAGCAAACGGTCGTTGGCATTCTTGAAGTATTTATAATGTTACTGTGCACATGGGAGGAGTTATGAAAGTAGGTACGGCAGTGCGTCACGGCGCCCCCTCTGTAAGCCCGCCCTTAAAAACAAAGACCACTGAAGCAGAGTGAAACTGTGAAACCCTAACCTCTAAAATTAAGCACTGTACAGAAATGAGTCTTTTTGCATGTTTTTATCAATAAATTTCGAACACTTTTAATATATTTTGAAACAAAACTCCAATTTCACTTTACAGGGACTTTAAAACCGGGACACTTAAGGCTTTACGCCTATCCCATCGGTGTGTCTGTAAAAGCCATAGATCCATGGTAGAAGCCGAGCAGTCAAGCAGGTAAGATCGGGTGTCCAATAGGAGACCCGGGTGCCGTCACATGATGAGCTGTGAGTGGTCATATGATCAGCCAAACATCAAGATGCTTGCTCTGTTGATGTATGATCAATACTATGAGGAAATCTCCCATAAATCCTAACCCTAATCTCATAAAAAAAAAATTGTAAATTTGTAATCATTTGATTGTAGTTATTTTTTAATATCGCAATATACAATCGCGGAAAATTGCAGTAAATGAAAATATCGCAATGTCATTTTTTTCCAGTATCGTGCAGCCCTAGGGCAGTTGGTGCAGAGAGATGGAGCTCTGGTGGATCTGTGGAAACACAGAGAGAGTGCGAGACACCAAGGCCAAACTACAAAGTGAGCAGATTGGTGAGTCAGCGTCTGTCATCTGGCTCCATTGACAAGTAGAGTTGCATATCATCCGCATAACAGTGAAAATTGATTGAGTGCTTCCTGATTATGTCACCTAATGGGAGCATGTAAAGAATGAAGAGAATTGGCCCTAAAACTGAACCTTGTGGTACATCATATGTAATTCTGCTATACTCTGAATGGTCATTATTAACATTAACAAATTGAAACCTGTCAGATAAGTATGACTTAAACCATTTTAGGGCAGGTCCTTTAATCCCAATTTCATGGTCTAGTCTCTGCAGCAGGATGCTGTGGTCGATGGTGTCGAATGCAGCACTGAGGTCCAAAAGTACAAGTACAGAGACGAGACCTCTGTCTGAAGCTATAAGAAGATCATTAGAGACTTTGACAAGTGCTGTTTCAGTGCTATGGTGTTCTCTGAATCCAGATTGGAAAGCTTCAAAGAGCTTGTTGCTGTGCAGATGTTCATGTAGCTGCTCCAGGACAACCTTCTCGAGGATCTTGGAGGTAGGGGAGGTTGGATATAGGCCCAGTGTTTTCACTACATTCGTTTAGGAGTGGCGGGCCGCCACACATCTGGGTCAAGAGAAGGTTTTTTAAGTAAAGGCTTAATGACAGCCAACTTTAAGGCCTGTGGCACGTAACCTGTGACTAGGGAAAGATTGATTTGGTTCAATATAGAAGTGTTAACTAAGGGGAAGACATCCTTTAGTAGTCTTGTCGGGACTGGATCCAGCAGACATGTGGCTGACTTGGAGGAAGTAATTGCAGAAGTTAAGTCTGACAGGTCGATGGGGGAGAAGCTGTCCAAGTATGCACCAAGTCTGGGAGGTGCTTCTATGGGTACTGTAATCTGTGCACCATTACTGGCAGTCTTTGTTCTAATATTCACAATCTTTTCGGTAAATAAAGTTAGGAAGTCGTTACTGCTTAGAGTTGGAGGGATGCATGGCTCAACAGCACTATGGTTCTTGGTCAGCCTGGCCACAGTGCTGAAGAGGAACCTGGGATTGTTCTTATTCTTTTCTATTAGGGATGAGTAGTAAGTGCTTCTAGCATTACAGAGTTCTTTTTTTAATAAATTAATAAACTATCCTTCCAGGCTTGGCGGCCTTCCTCATGTTTGCTGGAATGTGTTTTCCTTTCCAGCTGTCTGGTCTTCTGTTTCAAAGCGCGTAGGTTTGGGCTGTACCAGGGAGCTATTCTTTTTTGGTTGATAACCTTCTTTTTCAGGGGAGCTACGGCATCAAGTGTCCCAAGGAGTGCTGCTGCAGTGCTATCCACAAGATAGTCCACCTGCGTGGGGGTGAAATCAGCATGACTGCCCATTACATTGTTACAAGATGTGGCAGCAAGCTCTGCTGGAATAAGCTCTTTAGATCTAGAAACAGCAGTGTCAGCTAAACATCATCTACTGTAGTGGGATTTTTTCCCAGGTAGGATATAATTTGTTAAAGTAAATTATGTGATTAAGGAGTGATCAGACAAGACGGGGTCAGCTTCTATTCCATAAGTAAGTACTAAATCAAAGATATGATTAAAAGTGTGAGTGGGTTTGTACCCTCTGAGAGAAGCCAACTGAATCCAAAAGCGACTTGAATGCAGTAGCCAGACAATCATCATCGACGTCCACATGAATGTTAAAGTCATCCACGATAATGACTTTGTCTGAATTCAATGCTAAGTTTGACAGAAAGTCAGGGAATTCTTCTAAGAGCTCAGAATAAGGTGCAGGAGGATGATACACCACAGCAAGCAAAAGTGGTTTCTCTGCTTTCCAGTCTGGGTGAGAAAAGCTGACAGTAAGGCTTTCAAATGAATTATATGAACTATTAGGTCGAGGGTTAATAAGCAAATTTGACTGATAAATTGCAGCTACTCTGCCAGTGTTACGAGGTACATGGTAGTTAATGTAACTAGGAGGGGTAGTAGATTCATTTAAACTAACATATTCATCTTGCTGCAACCAGGTTTCAGTAAGTATTAATACATCAATTTGGTGATTTGTAATTAAATCCTTCACTAGGAGAGACTTGGATGGGAGAGATTGAATATTTAGCAAACCACATTTAATAATTTTATTGGGTTGGTTTACTGGAGCAGTGGTTTTAATTTTAACTAAGTTACTATAAATAACTCCTCCAGATTTAGGTTTAGGCTTATACAGCCTCGAGGCAGACACAGTTTCTATAGGCTGGGTGGGTGACAACACAAAGGAACCAGCAGAGGGGTGTGTTAAACTGCGGCTCTGCCTGCTGGTCTGAACTCTGGGTGCTTGTCAGGGATTAGTATGGCTAATAAATTGCCCCATGTTCCTAGATAAGAGAGATGCACCATCCAAAGTAGGATGGATGCCATCTCTCCGAATCAGACCAGGCTTTCCCCAGAAGGAGGTCCAGTTGTCTATATAAGCCACGTTGTTATCTAAGCACCACCTAGACATCCAGCGATGGAATGATCGCATGCGGCTAAACATGTCGTCACTTGCTAAATTGGGCAGAGGATGTCAGTGGAGTGGGCGGAGCTTCACTGTGGCCTACACCACCTATGGATATGGTCTGATGTCATTGTTGAATCACACTGTTGAAAGCCTTGGTAAAAGATGTGTTCTCTCTGGCCCTATTCCCACCCTGCTCAAAAGCTCAGAGCGCTTTAGTCTTTTTAGTTTGCACACTTGGATGCAGAACTGCACCACTGCAACAGGCCTTGGTTTTATTAGAAATTTTTATTATTTTTGGACTGAGCGTGACCTTTTTAAAGCTGATGGTTTGCAACAGGAAAGGGTCTGAAAGACTAACAAGCAATTTTATTAACTTCATTGCGTTTAGCCTGAAATGATGTTTTCCCCAGCACGACTCTGCCTTGCTCATGTTGTCTTCCTGTCACAACACTGTCTCTGACAGTGCGGGTCCTGCTGTCATCTCTGGTGCTGGCACTGTCTCCGTATCTGCCCCCCTTCCTCCACCTAGTTCTTCTGCGGCTGTAAAACCTGTAGCTCATCCTTTAACCTATTTTCCAATAGGGGTGGGGGAAAAAATCGATTCATGTAAGAATTCAGATCGATTCATAGGGCTCTATTTTCGTAAACTAGGTACAGGCGTGGCGGATTTGCCCTGTGCTTCGCCTTCGCTTCGCTAACGAGGTGTGTCCAGGAGCAGTTTGCAATTTTCCTTCGAAGCGCAGCGGGGCGCATCCCGCCTACTTCCCTCCCACCGGCGCAAATGGCATAGAGGGAGGAGAGAAGGCGTGGAGTGGGTTTGACACAGCCGAGTCAGATCTTCACCAATCAAATGAGCTCCTCTCCTCGCCTTTAAATCCGCCGTGCGCGCGAGGCGCACGTTTGATTTCACCGTGGAAGAGGGAGGCAATTGACTTGGTGCGCACACGTCACCAAGACCTCACAGGCAGGTTTCCACAGTTCCAGGCGCATTTAAATGGAATTAATAATCACAATAACCACTATTTATTGTAACTATCTGAATCAGCACATACACGTTTATCTATATCGATTGTCCTGTCACACTGATGACAGATCAAAGGCTGTCGGCATGCGTAATGGAAACTCAGCCTGACTGAATTAACACAGATGAAAGATGAGGATGGATTACTGCTGTGTTGACACTACACACTGTGCCGTTGCGATGATCTGCTATATTTATTTATTTATTGAGCCGCATTGTCACGCGACCATAACAAATAAAACTGAAAACAAATAAACTATCATCTCTCACAGCAAGTGAGACGGGAGGAAACTGATGTTCTGGTCCGGTCCAAGCTCGCAGTGTCCGGTCGCGCGAACAGACCTCACGGGCTGATGATGCAAAAGTAGTCTGGGAGGGAGGAGGTTATGATGTTATCCAGGTTTGCTCTGACATATTGAGAGCTGTTGCCCAGTAAAAAAAAAAACACACACACACACACACACACACACACCTTTTCCATTAATAAAGACACTCATATTTAGTAACCCACTATTTAAACCCGTGTGCACAGATCACAACATAAACAAACAGCTGTGCGTAAAGGAGGCATCACGGAGCGTCTCCCTTTTTCTTTTTTCTTTAGAATTTACCTGAGATGGGAGATGTGAATATCTGCTCACTATCTGATGCCGAGGCTGATTGTGGTTTGCTGTGAGAGATGATAGTTTATTTGTTTTCAGTTTTATTTTTTATGGTCGCGCTGGCCCCTCATAAATCAATAAGTAAATAAATAAATATAGCTGATCATCGCAACGGCACAGTGTGTAGTGTCAACACCTGCTCTTGGGACATCCACGGCTGCTTTTTTGTCCCTCCCTTGTTTCATCTGTGTTAATTCAGTCAGGCTGAGTTTCCATTACGCATGCCGACAGCCTTTGATGTGTCATCAGTGTGACGGGACAATCGATATAGATATATGTGTATGTGCTGATTCAGATAGTTACAATAAATAGGGGTTATTGTGATTATTAGGGCCACGGGCCATCGCACCGGGCACTGGTCCCAACAGCTATGAAATAGCTGCAGGGACCAGTGCCCAGGTTATTGTGTGGATTTTTTCCTAGTTAGGGTCCGGGCAGCGCAGCTGCCAGGACACTATTGTATTCCTAGGAATTCTTTAGGGTCCGGGCAGCTAAGCTGCCGGGACACTATTGTATTCCTAGGAATTCTTCTTCTTCTTCTTCTTTAGGGTCCGGGCAGCGCAGCTGCCAGGACACTATTGTATTCCTAGGAATTTTTCTTCTTTAGGGTCCGGGCAGCTAAGCTGCCGGGACACTATTGTATTCCTAGGAATTCTTCTTCTTCTTCTTCTTCTTCTTCTTCTTCTTCTTCTTCTTCTTCTTCTTCTTCTTCTTCTTTCTTTCTTTCTTCTTCTTCCAAGGAAGTCATACTTCCCATGGGCGAAAACTCACCAAACTTTGCACAAAGGTTCAGTCCCATGCCAGATGCACTCAACTCCAAGGACATGTGCCCCATAACAGAAATCTGCGTTCACAACTGCTGCCCGGACACTGACTCCCTGAGTCTATTTGAGAAGACACACACCATGTCTCACTTCCAGATAATTAGCTCACCAAGTTAAGCGCTGGTTCTTGATGTCAGAGGTTGTGAGTTCGAGACCCAGCCAGGGTGATGATGATGACAGATCAAAATGTCAAATGTCCTCAACACAAAACACAAGACAATTGTCCTAATGGTGTCATCACAGCAAGCTTCTAAATTTAAAAATCCAAATAGCTTGGACTGGACCATGTGCGAAGGCTCCTAACAGACTCATAGTAGATGTTTGACAAATACATATCATTATTTTACCTCAAAAACTGATTTTTCTTTTTCTGCCTACACGACAGTGAATGGCTTACTCAATTTGTGAAGCCACTGTTGAACTGCCACTTGTCAATTAGCTCAGTGCGATAGACAATGGTCTTTGGTTCCCGAGGTTGTGGGTTTAATCCTCAACTGATGCAAATTGGACATTATAAGGACAACTGTCTTGTCTTCCTATTCTCCTGTTTGTTGCTCAGAATTGCCTAAATTTGCCCAAAAGTAGCCCGGACCCGACCCATCGCTGCGCAGCAGCTATAATTATTCTATTTTCTCCTTCATCTTCCGGCCAGATTTTGGCTCGCTTTCGAGGTTAAATCGAAAGCAACTGGACTTAGTTATTTGTCTAGGACAAATTTGTTTCCTAGACAAATAACTAAGTCCAGTTGCTTTCGATTTAACCTCCTTTGAAATACTATGACCTGGGCAAATGAGAATATGCACCGGCCAACTTCTGCAATTACTTCTTCCAAGTCAGCCACATGTCTGCTGGATCCAGTCCCGACAAGACTCCTTAAGGAGGTCTTCCCTTAACTCATTGAGTGCCATTGACGTCTATGGACGTCAATCAAAATCCAACGCTTGAGTGCCAATGACGTCCATAGACGTCAAATGCACTTTTCTGCGGCTGGTAAATGGGGACGCTCTAGCGCACACTGTGAGTAATTTTGGGGCTTCTGGGATGTGTAGAACGAAGAAGACTGTAGATCAGAGCAAGAAGTGAAGAGGAAGGAGAAGACGAGCGCGATCGGTACGGAGATAACAAAGTTGGAAAAAGTTTCTATTTCTAGAGAAAAACGACGGGCAGAGCCTGGAACAAGTGTAACGTGGAGCTGGAGTAAAGCTTAGCCACGGATGCTATTAGCATCCAGCATGAAGTGATCGGAGGAGGCAGGAAAGGTAAACTGATCTAGATGATCAGCACCAAAATGCCGAAGCGGAGGCGGATCGCGGAGTAGTTGCTGTAAACCGACGTGACGACGAACCGAGAGATCAGCGCGGCCGCGTCCAGCAAAGAGGCTGAAGACGCCACGACGTCTCCCTCCCTCCTTCAGAGACGAGGGGAAGCAGCAGGAGGAGAAGTAGGAGAGGGGAGGGGATGGAGGGGGAGGGGGAGGGGGGCGTAGGAGAGGCTGAGGGGGCAGCAACTGCTCGTACTTGTTGTATTTTAGTTGTTGTTGTTGTTGTTGTTGTTGTTGTTTTGTTTTGTCTTTTGTCTTTTGTGTGTGTGTGTGTGTGTGTGTGTGGGGGGGGGGGGGGGGGGGGGTAAAAAAAAACATGTGAAATGAAATTTTCAGATGTCTTACATGTTTTTGAAGCCAAAATGAAAACGGATAAATCACTATTTTTCTTGAGAGACTCTCTTTCACAAAAATGCATTTTTCTCAGCTTTCTAGAAAAAAAAGTGGTCTTTTTGGTGCAACCAGGCTCTATTCAACTTAAGATATATCAAGAATGGAACAAGGTACAAACAAATGGTTTTTTCCCTAGTTAAATAGAGAGTCTCGCTTTGGTGTTTTCAGAGTCATAGTACAAAATATTCTCTGGGTCTTGACATATTACTCAAAATGCCCCAAAACGCTGGCACATGGCACTGACCATTTTATAAAAGGTCTGGCACTCAATGAGTTAATTAACATTTCTTTTCTTAACCAAATCAATCTTTCCTTAGCCACAGGCTACGTGCCACAGGCCTTCAAGGTGGCTGTCATTAACCCTTTAATTAAAAAACCTTCTCTTGACCCAGATGTCCTAGCCAACTATTGGCCTATATCCAACCTTCCTTACATCTCTAAGATCCTTGAGAAGATTGTCCTGGAGCAGCTACATGAACATCTGCACAGCAACGAGCTCTTTGAAGCTTTCCAATCTGGATTCAGAGAACACCATAGCACTGAAACAGCACTTGTCAAAGTCTCTAATGATCTTCTTATAGCTTCAGACAGAGGTCTCGTCTCTGTACTTGTACTTTTGGACCTCAGTGCTGCATTCGACACCATCGACCACAGCATCCTGCTGCAGAGACTAGATCATGAAATTGGTATTAAAGGACCTGCCCTAAAATGGTTTAAGTCATACTTATCTGACAGGTTTCAATTTGTTAATGTTAATAACAACCACTCAGAGTATAGCAGAGTTACGTATGGTGTACCGCAGCGTTCAGTCTTAGGGACAATCCTCTTCATTCTTTACATGCTCCCATTAGGTGGCATCATCCGGAAGCACTCAATCAATTTTCACTGTTATGCGAATGACACGCAACTCTACTTGTCCATGGAGTCAGATGACAGAAGCCGCCTCATCAATCTGCAAGACTGTCTGAAAGACATTAGATCCTGGATGTCCTCTAACTTCTTGCTACTGAATTCAGATAAAACTGAGGTCATTGTGTTTGGACCTAAACATCTCAGGGACACTCTCTAATCAGATCGCTACTCTAGATGGCATCACCCTGACCCCGAGTACAACCGCGAGGAACCTTGGAGTCATTTTTGACCAGGACCTTTCCTTTAGCTCCCACATAAAACACGTGACTAGGACCGCCTTCTTCCATCTGCGCAGTATCACTAAGATTAGGAATATCCTCTCCCAGAGTGATGCTGAGAAACTAGTACATGCATTTATCACTTCTAGGCTAGACTACTGCACCTCTCTCCTGTCAGGATGTCCGAAAAACTCTCTAAAGAGTCTCCAGCTGGTCCAGAATGCCGCAGCAAGGGTTTTGACAGGAGTTAGGAAGAGAGAGCACATCTCTCCCACCTTAGCTTCTCTCCATTGGCTTCCTGTAGGATTTAGAATAGACTTCAAAATCCTTCTGCTGACTTATAAGGCTCTTAATGATAAAGCTCCAACCTATCTGAAAGAACTAATCATTCCTTACTGTCCTACCAGAGCACTCCGCTCCCAGAACGCAGGTCTGTTAGTGACTCCCAGTATCTCTAAAGACAGACTGGGAGGTAGAGCCTTCAGTTACCGGGCTCCTTTACTGTGGAACCAGCTCTCTCCATGGGTCAAAGAGGCAGACACTCTAATTACATTTAACATCTAACATTCCCATATTTCGCACATTCTGTGACATAAACTGTAAACTGTTTTCTTGTCTGTGACAACATCTATTGCACGTCTGTCCGTCCTGAGTGAGGGATCCCTCCTCTGTTGCTCACCCTGAGGTTTCTCCGATTTTTCCCTGTTAAAAGGGTTTCCATGGAGTTTTTCCTCAGTCGATGTGAGGGTCTAAGGACAGAGGATGTTGTTATGATGCCATGTAAAGCCCTTTGAGACAAACTGTTTGTAAAAACGGGCTATACAAATCTGCCTTGCCTTGCCTTGCCACTGTAACTTTATCGGTGATTTATTTATTTTTTTTCTTAAAGGGACAGTATGGGACTTTATTGGCTTTTTATTGACAAAAATCAAATATCGCTTTCATAAATACGTATTTCACTGAAGTGGAATCGCGCCCGCATACAAACGAGCGCTTTCTCGTACCTTAGAATGAGATGTTACAAGTCGTTACAGACATACAGGGGGGGGTTCACCGAACCTTCTCTGCCACGTTGAATCGCCATGTTTTACGTTCAGTGTCACCGTGGCCGTCAGTAACCACAAACTTGGGCCGTCGGAGCTTCTCGGCTCGGGGAGAAAGTTTTCCAGACAGCGCCTGTTAAAACTGTCACCACCGTGTAGGCTAGTGTGAGGAAGGGCGGAGGCACTGGTGTTGCCTTCAGGTGCAGTCAGAAACCTGAATGACGCCGTGAGTGGCGCTGTCGGCAAACCGACTGGATGTTATTTTACTCGACGAGAGAAAGCCGGTAAAACGTGGGTCAGGTAAACAATACGACATCGCCATGACAACATATTGTCACGCCTGTATTGTTTTGCCTCGTGCTGGCGGACCGTTTGTTTACATAGAGGCTTGTTTATCCCGATACATGCAGCGTGTGTTGTTTTTCTGACTTCTGCCCGAGTTTACGTAAACGCAACAGCAAGAATACGTGCCGACATGCAACCGCACCGCTAGATGGGGGTAAAAGTCACATATTGTCCCTTTAAGTATATTTTTTTTGGCATTTTTGCCTTTATTTGATAGCACAGTGAGATAGACAGGAAAGGGGGAGGCAGAGAGAGGGGGAATGACATGCAGGAAAGGTCTGCCCGACGCGGGACTCGAACCGGGGGCGGCCGCTCTAACCACTGCGCCACGCACCGCCCCATCCTAGGTGATTTTAATGTAAACTGGGATAATAAAAAGGATAGAAAAAATCTTAAACAAATCACCAATTACTGTAACCTCACTCAACTGATAAATGACCCTACTAGGTTAACGCAACGCTCTAAAACGAAAATAGATCTGGTATTCTCCTATAGACCTGAAAGAATATCAAAAACCCATAATCTGCTGACTGGTCTATCTGACCATAACGCAATCTTTCTTTCAAGAAAACTCAGTAAAATAGGTCCAGTTGTGCATAGGGATGCACATGATTAACCGTTTAACCGTTAACCGATAACAAGACCTTTGACCGATTAATACTATCGGTTATTTATTTATTGTATTAGCTCCTTATGTCGTCAACTCATGGGGGCGTGTCGACACGTGCGGAGTCCACATGCCTTCAGTCATATTTCCCAGCAAAAAGTTACACAGGAGGACTGACACTATGTCCAGCAGCCCCAGTGAAGGAAGGTCAGACAATAAATGTAGCCTACATGGACATAGATGTGAATCACCTGTAACTACGGCGCTGAAAAAAAAGAAAAAAAAAGAGGACGTCGCTGCTCTCCAGCCTGTTCACCTGCAGCTCTCCTGCAGCTCCACAGGAGCTGTCAGAGGAGCTTTGCTGCTCCTTCAGCCTGGTTTTTGGCTGCACTTTATAAAAACAGTTCTACATTGGACGATCTTACCTCCATATGAGCGCGATCAGCTGAGACAGAGCGCACTGAACAGCTGTTGCGGCGCACGTGTGTATTTAATGGCAAAAAAAAAGAAAAAAAAATTGGAGCGATACTTTTTTTTTTTGGCCATGCGCCGCAAGTGTCTTAATCTTATCGGTTAACGGTTAATAATCGGTTAACGAGCGTCGGTTATCGGTCAGAAAAAAAATTCAAAATGTGCATCCCTAGTTGTGCATATTCTGATGTCAAAGTACTCGCTGGTCACAGTTACATCCCGAAAAATCAAGAGCCCAGCCTAACTATAGCCAGTGCTTAATTTGTCCATGTGTAGGTCCCGGAACACTGAGAGGGTGCTGTTCCGGGGGGGGGGCAGAGGGGAGGAGCGCACAGGAGGCGAGACGTGCGGCGTGCGTAACGGCGCTTAAATGACTTTTAACACACCTGAAAAATGACCCCGATGCGGTGAAATTCAGAGGTATAAGAGCTCACGTCGCTATGGCTTTTATCTGAGTTCATCATCTTCCTCATGCTGTTCCCCTGGCTGCGCTGTCCAACCTGGGTCTCTGTGTCCGTTGCGCCATAGCGCTTCAGCACCATTCAAGTCATCCCGAACGGGTTCCGGCAGACGGTTCCGGACACGGAGACCCAGATCCGACAGTGCAATTTGTCCCACCGGCAGGCAGAGGATGAGGTCGGCTTCACTCCCGTCAGTCTTCACAGACAGTCCACAAAGTTGGAAGAGTTTTGTTTGTTTGTTTGTTTGTTTTGACCCGGCCGGCTTTTAATTGTTCGTATAGATAACTGAATACCGGCTATTAGGCTATTTAAGGAAAAATAACTTATTTTTTGAAGAAGTTGAAATGAGCAACCATGTTTTTGTTAAAATGCATTTAATCTTCAGTGTGAACTATTGAATAAAACAAAAAGACAATAGACTAAAAAGGCAATACTGTGCTTATATAAAGACAAAAGGCAATAGACCCTCCTTCTGACCTACATTGAACAAAGATTATAAAAATGCAATAAACTGTTGCTTATATAGAATAAAGACGTGAACAAAGATTATAAAAATGCAAGGTAACACTTTATTTTAAGGGGTCCTTGTTCCTGTGTATCTACCTAATTAATTATTACCTATGTAACCGTATGTAATAACATGTACTTACATTGTAAATACATAGTGTATTTTGGTGTACTTACAGGTCCTTGTTACACTTGTAATAAGAAATGCCAAAGTGGCCTCTCTCTTTGCACACTAATCGCTCCTAATTAATAATACGGCAGGAAATATCAACAACAACGTAGCTTACCTTTGAAAACGGCTGCAAACTATCAATAGACCCTCGTTTTCCTTCTCCCAGTATTATTCCTTTTCTCTTAGTGTTTGTTTTTCCTGCTTTCCTCCTGACGTGCGCCCAGTTGCGTAACCTGATGATTGACGTCTGTCAATCACTTTCCTCCTCTTTCCTTTTTTTCCTCGGGTTAAAATGCCTCCAAACAGGCGATCTATGAGTACGTCCTAACTTAACAGAGAAATAAAACACAGCGAGAGCACAACTAAAATGTGACATTATTGGCAGCATATTTACAGATTGTAATAATGGAGGAGACAGCTGTCTGTCTGCTGCTCCAGCACCGCAGCACCGACAGGATCAGCACCTGTAGACGTCTGTCTGTCCGCATGTCTCGTCCTTTGTCCGTGGTGTTGAAATAACGCGGAGCACTTTGCTCTCATTACTTTTGTTGCCAATTTAAATTCAGAATATTGTTAAAGCCTGTAGTTTGTCTGAAAATGTACATAATGATTTTGCTTTTTGATGAAAACCAACTTCAGTCCTCGTTTTTTCTGCGAAGTCCTGGTTTCTTGCCCTGATAGTGATTTTAACACTTAATGTGTTGTGCGTACCTGGGATGCATGGATAGTGCGTTTACTGCGTCCTTTCAGGGTTTAAAGCATCAGCGACACATGGGCACATAGCTGGCAAATAATTTTATGTTTAACAGGGTAGGGCCTCATATGAAATATTGAAACGGGCCCCCAGATGTCTAAGGCCGCCACTGCACGTATTTGACAGAGGAGGTCCCGGATCCACTCGGCGAGGTGCCGGATCTTGTTCCGGCAGGATCCGGCACAAATTAAGCCCTGACTATAGCCCTAAACAATCAGGACTGGGACACTATTTTATCCTGTCAGGACCTCAATACAAGCTGTGATCTGTTCCATTCTTCTGTTAAAGCTACCATGTCTCCATTCCTGAGGAAGGGAGGCCATAAGAAACCCATGGATAAATGACAACTGTAAACATCTCATGGCACACAGGGACCAGCTTTTTAAAAAATCCTTGAAGTCTGGACTAATTACAGATTGACAGAACTTTACCTCCATGAGAAATAAGACCATTCAGACCCTACGCATAGCCAAGGCCAAATTCTTTACGACCGTTATAGAAAATGCAAAAGGTAATAGTAAACTGCTCTGGGAAAACATCAACAAATTACTGGGTCTGCAGAAACAAAACTCTAAGAAAGGCCTGGAACTTAAATTTGGTGATATAATGGTGTCTGAACCTACCACCTTTACCACCAAACTAAATGAATATTTCCTAAACCCTATATTTGAAATTTCTCAGCATTTTCTAAACTCTAACACCACTCAGCCTACTAGTGACAGCCTCAACACTGTGGCGTCTGTGATCACTGGATCAACAGTTGTCGTCATTAAGCATCTGAGCAGTAGCCCCACCAGGGTCGTGCCCATGGCCCCTGGCACGGCAGGTGAATTGTCCCCTCTGCCTGCTGATTCAATATTTGAGATAAAGGAAATAACAGTGTATGACGTCTTAAATATCATCTCACTTCTGAAATCATCCAAAACCAGAGATGACTTTGGTCTTGATACTTCTGAAACTCAATAAAACCTCCTTAGCTCAGCCTATCACTCATCTTATTAATCTATCCATTAATCAGGCAGCTGTCCCCTCAGCCTGGAAGGTGGCAACGGTAATCTCTGTGTTTAAATCTGGGGATAAATCTGACCCTGCTAATTATAGGCCAATTAGCATCCTCCCTATAACCTCCAAAATAATAGAAAAATGGGTTGCCAAATCTATCACCAAACATCTAACTAAGACTGGCCCTTCTTTACACCCCATGCGGTTTGGTTTCTGCCCCCACTATTCCACTGAAACAGCTGTCTGTGTTTGCACTGAAAAGGTCAAATTCTATCTTGACAAGTATGCATGTGTTGGTGCTGTTTTTATTGATTTTAAAAGGGCATTCGACACTGTCGACCATAATGTTCTGCTGTCCAGACTTTCTGCTTTTAACTTTTCTGGTCAAGCAACTGCTTGGGTTAAATCCTACCTCTCAAGCAGGACACAGTGTGTCCAAGTGGCAGGTGAAAAATCCCCATACCTGCTCTGTCCAATAGGGGTCCCCCAAGGGTCAATCCTTGGTCCGTTACTTTTTTCTCTTTATGTTAATGGCCTACCCAATGTCTGTAATAACGTCGACACCCTCATCTCATTCTATCTCACTGTGCTATCAAAAAAAAGCCTAAAAAATATACTTAAAAAAACAATATACAGGAATGGTTAACTAATTCATGCCTGTCTTTGAACACAAAAAAAACTGTCTGCATGATGTTCGCCAAGCCCATAACTCACCTGTCACCTTCTAAAATATACAAGATGAGGAGCTCCTGATGGTGAAGGAATTTAAATACCTTGGTGTCACCCTGGACTCCTCACTATCATTCAAAAACCATGTTAACAATATTGTGAAAACTGTTAACTTTAATCTACATAACTTTAAACAAATCCTCCTTGACAGATAGTGCCGCACTCACATTCCTACACTCCATGATTTTCTCTCATATTGATTACTGTATCACCACCTGGTCCTATACTAGTGCTTCCACCATCAGACTTATTGAATCTTGTTTTAAAAAAGCCCTGAAGGTCTTGGACAAAAAACCCCTCTCCTATCATCATTGCAATATTCTAGACAAATATAATTTTCTAAGTTTTATTAATCACAGGAATTTTAAATCTGCCTGTCTCATCTACAAAGTCCTGCATGGCCTGGCACCCCCTCCACTAAACACCTTTATCACACAAAAGTCTATCCGTGGCTCTACCACCAGAGCCACTGATAGAGGCGACTGTGAACTCGCATTTAGACAGACATCTTTTGCTCAAAATGTCTTGTCTGTTAAAGGTTGTGCGATATGGAATAGTATCCCACCTTCCATGAGGGAATGCCCAAGCCTGGTAACCTTTAAATCCTCATTGAAAACATGGTTAAGGGAAAACCAGACTTGTAACCATCAGTAATGTGTGCTACAAATTTGTCTATCTGCTGCTGGTACCTTATCATGTTACATAGCACTAGTTACAGTTGTAATAAGTATTGCAGCACTCTACCCCATCTTGCTTATACATGTCCTCACTCTCTCATATCCCAACAAGAGTTATGACCTGGTTTTTGCATTGCTGCATCCCTCTAGTACACCTCCACATCACCCACTGTCCCACATCTTGTACTGAGCTGTCCTGCTGTAGTATACTGGTATTGGCGATGTTGGTTCTCTGCGTAATTGTTTGTCCGCTTTTTTGCTGTTGTTTGTTTGTTTATCTGTTTCTTATTGCTGTTTGTGTGTCTCTTGTGTGGCGATGCTGTCATTTTGTTGTTTGTTTGTTTTTTGTTTGCTTTTCAATGTTCTTGGCGACAACGGATAGAAATTAGCCTTTGGCTACAGTCCGGCTTGCTTACATCTTATTCCTAGTGAAGAAATGTTCATTAGCATGCATTGTCCCTCCCAAATAAACTAATAATAATAATAATAATCCCACTAAAGTTACTCGCTCCAGCTCTCATAGAAGGGTCAGATCTAACCTAATTAGCATAAAAACAGTTCCTGTCCCTCTTGCTCCTCCCCCTGTCAACCTTAGGTGTGCTTTACTTAACATTAGGTCACTCTCCAGCAAAACATTTTTATATTAATGATTTTATTTCTCATTATGGTTTGCATTTCTTTTTCCTCACTGAGTGTTGGCTTTCCTCCACTGCCAGTACTGTTCTTATTGAGACATCTCCCCCTGACTATAGTTTCTTATTCTCGGCCAGGCAAGACAGAACGGGTGGGGGACTTGCGGTTATCTTTTCTAATCAATTTTCCTGTACAGCATGCTCACTTGGTAACTTCACATCTTTTGAGTATCTGGCCATGCTCCCTTCTATTCTTCAGGTTCTGGTCTTGGACCACTCTTGTGTCTTTTTTAGCCTCCCCTCAAATACACAGACTACTCGCTCTGAACCCAACCCCCACTCTTTTTGTGTCATTAACAACCATGTTAAGTCCCTTTTAGCTGATCATTTGCCCGATAAACTTGAGTCATTCTCTAACACGGCTATGTCTATCATTGACCTTACAGATAGCCTAAACACTGCACTATTAGAATCACTTGACGCACTTGCTCCTCTTAGAACTAGTAGAGGCACTCGATCCAAATCTGTCCCTTGGTTCTCCGACCTCACTCGTTCATTAAAACGGGCCTGCCGCAGACTCGAAGACAGATGGCGCACCAGTAAATCCGAGTCCTCCCGCCTCATCTGGACTCTTAGTTTTAAACGCTATAAACATGCACTTTCGGTTGCCAGATCTTCTTACTTCTCCAACTTGATTGAACCAATCAGAACAATCATCGGGTCCCGTTTAATACTGTGGCCAGGCTTACACAGTCCTCACCTACTCTGAGCCCTGCTATCACAGCTAATGATTTTCTAGAGTTTTTACTGATAAAATCTCCCTCATTAGGAGCAATATCATTAGTCAGCAGTCCTCTCGTAACATGACTGACCAGTGCTCTGCAAACCACAAGTTCACTCTCACAGTTCAAACCTATTTCGGCTGAAGCCTTGGCCTCATTGGTTGCCGCCTCTAAGTCCACAACGTGTTCACTTGATCCCATCCCTTCTGACCTCTGTAAGGAACTTTTTCCTTGTCTTAGTGGCCCTCTACTTTCCATCTTGAACACTTCCTTCGCTGAGGGGTGTGTCCCCCTATCCTATAAATCTGCTATCATTAAACCACTCCTCAAGAAACCCAATAGTGATCCACTGGTTCTTGCTAATTATTGACCTGTCTCCACTCTCCTTTTATTCTCTAAAATACTTGAGAGAATCGTTGCTGATCAACTGACTGCCCACCTTTCTGCTAACAATCTCTTTGACAACTTTCAATCTGGTTTCCGCTCCTGTCCCTCTACTGAGACTGCCCTAACGAGAGTAGTTAAAGGTCCCATATTATGAAAAACATGTTTTTTCTGGTCTCTATATATATAAACTGGTCCTCCCTGAGCCTACCAACTCCTACAATGAAGAAAGCAGACGATTCCTGCATCGACTCTGCAGCCCACCCACTGGTAAAACGGTGCTAAAACAGGCTGTTCAGACTCAGCTCCTGTGGTGACGTAACGACGGGAGTTAGGCCGGCCCCTCTGCGTGAGAACACTCCCACCATGTCCAGTCTGTTCTGTTCCTAGTAGGGCTGACCTCCAAAAGTCGACTATTCGACGATTCGATTCGGAGGGGTCTGATTCGACTATGAACCTCGTAGTCGAATCTAACCAAGACCGTACCATTCTGACTATATGGGGGTGCCCACGGCTGCTGAGCATAAATTGTTAAAAAGAATGTCTTTTTTCATTATAAAAAGCCTATTTTGATACAAAATCAGCATACTTTCTGTTAATAAAGAGTTCAAAATGATGTGTGCATTTAAACGGTAGTCTTAGCTTCTTGTGTATTAATAAATCACCCACTGCAGTTGCACAATCAAATGAGCGGAGGTTTTTTTTTTTTTTTTCAAATGAGCGGAGGTGAGCAGCACACACAACAGGACCGTCAACGTCACGGTACTCAGAAGTCACTGCAGAACGCTCACTGAGTGGCAAAAAGACGAGAGGCAGAGCCGCCAAAGTTTAAAATCAAGGAAGTCTGACAGTCTAACTTTGTCAGCATTTATCATGCATGACCTAACAGAACAGCAAAACATTGTGAGGATACATCTGACTTTGACCGAGTTACATTCAAGAACCTGCTTTCAATCACGGAAAATAAATTAACTCCAGCGGTGATTTTTTTTCGATGGATCAGCTGTGTTTACTGTTTCAAGTGTCAATAGTTGTGATGGTTAGACAGATGAATTAGTCTCTAACACATCCTAAAGTTTGACATGTCAGAGTTTTTCAGAAGAGGAACTTGGTTTTTTTTCGACTTCCGAGTTGTAATGAACGCACCATGAGTGTCGGGAGTCACAGCTGTAATCTCGTCCCTCTGCAGCCTGTCTGTCTCTCTGCCGGTGCCGCGGTCACACTGTGTGTGTTACAGGATTGATTAACGTAATGTACGGATTGTCGAGTCCTTCTGACCTCCGTTTGTTTTGATACTACATGTTTTACCCGGTTTCTCTGTGTCCACGACCACCGCTATCCTTCACCACGTTGTGGGGATGTTTGATTTGCCACTCAGTCCGAGCAAAAGGAGCGTTGTCCAGGGCAACGTGACATAAACGCATACCCTGGCTCATAATGGCTACTAAAAATCATCCAAAGTGTGGGAAATAAATAAAGGTATTTGTTTTACACCTACCATATTTTTGGGGTGTTTTAGCTCTTTTGTTTGAAACGGGAAAAAGTCGCAAATTTGCTGCTATCAAAAAAAAAAAAAAAAAGGTTCGACGATCAGTCGACTACGGCAAAATCTGACGAATCAGATTCGACTATGAAAATCCTTAGTCGAAAACAGCCCTACTAGCAATACAACGGCCGTAGCGGCCGTCAGGGTTACTGCAGCCATCAGCCAAGCTGGTGCGGGAGCGTGCATCAACTCTCCACAGCAGTGCAGCTGATGCTGTGACAGTGACACTGTGGCTGAATTGGAAATTGTTTTCCACTAATCAGCCGCCACAGTTTGGTTTGTGTCCGCCGCAGCAGTCTCTCACAGAAAAAAAGAACATTTTTCACTATCCCTCATCTCTGCCAGTCAGCCCCTCTACCTGCTGTCTCACGACACAGACACACAAAAAATATTAAAATGTAAGAAAGTGACGTTATTTCTCTACTCGCTGCTCGCGTGACTGTCAGGGGTGGAAAGAGTACCAAAAAAATCTACTCAAGTAAAAGTACAGTTACCTTGATGAAATTTTACTCAAGTAAAAGTAAAAGTACTGGTGTAAAAATCTACTCAAGTAAAAGTAAAAAGTAGTTCATTTAAAATTTACTCAGAGTAAAAGTTACTTAGTTACTTTTTTTTTTTTGGGGGGGGGGGCGCTATAATGGCCAGAGATTATCCTAACATTCTCCGTGCATGTCTCTGTGTTCCAAATTTGTCCCTTCTCCATCGATACACTGGTCTCCATCATCTTTAGCTCCTGTGGCACCAACTTGATTCTGACCTTCTGACACTGCAGTTGTCCAGAGCCAATCAGATGGACAGTTACTGGCACTAAGGTTGTCACGATCATGATCATGATCATGATACTAAAATGTTCAACTCAATATCGATATTGAGGAAAATATTCGTTACTCAATACCATTTTCAATATGGATAAAAAAAGAAAAGAAAAATCTCTCTCTCCCTCTTTCACTCACACACACCTGTTTTTTTTTTTTTTTACTGTCTTTCCTGTCTGCTCTCAAGGAGGAGGAGGGGGAGGGGGGGGGGGGGGGGTTACTGTAGGTTCTCTCTCTCTTGCCTCTTTACTGTAACTGCTCTGAAGCAGTGGGCTGCTTGTCTGTTCCTCTGAGCATGGCCATGGATCTGACTGGGCTCCTACATTTAACTCAACGGACCGCCGGTCCGGCCTTCAGCCCCGGTGTGTCTGGCACGGTCACCATAAACGTAGCCGAATAGATGGACATGCCTGATAACGTTGTCTTTAATCATTAACGTCAGCTTTTAACCGCTAGCTGTGGCTAATGGCTAATATAAGACGACAACATAGCGACGAGCCCTGTTATGCACAAACTGCACGTAGCGGCGAGGGGGAAAAAAGTGTGTACCTGCCTGCATAGATGACCTGCCTGCTGCTGTGTGCGTCTGTGAAGGGGGAGAAATCGAGGCGGCAGCAGCGTAGCCACTTTTGACAACCCACACAGAGTTATATATTTTTTACTTTGTAACTTAAGCTATTTAAAATGTAACTAAGTACATTTCTTCCAACAATATGTACTCAAGTAAAAGTAAAAGTACTGATTTTAAAAATTACTCAAAAAAGTACAAGTACACAAAAAAGCTACTTAATTACAGTAACTTGAGTAAATGTAACTCGTTACTTTCCACCCCTGGTAACTGTTCAGGCTGCAAGACATCCGCCGACCGCTGGTCGCAAGCGGAGGAAAGCCGAAGCTGTTGAGGACGCGCATGCAGCGTCATTTGACGTCACATCCGCGGACAGCACGGGAAATTCGGACCCAGAATTGCAGCGCATTATGCAGCACACAGCCTGTTCAAGGCAACGGAGAGATACGCGAGTGGGCTCATTCTTTTTGGTTTTTAACGCTTCATCGCCCATCAGCAGTAAAAAACTTAAAACGCATGTGCATTTCTTGCCTCATGAACCTTTAAATACTGGCTTTATAACACAAATTTCGTTTTCTTTTGATACCATATTTATATTTTCCCCCTGCATGTGCATGTGAAGTAGCCAGACTGGACACATACACACACAGCGCATCAAGCCCAATAATGTCGGCGCAAATTGGTGAATTTTCTGGTCGTCACATGCACGAACGTGGTGGTTATAGGTAAAAATGAGAAAACATGATCATCATTTTTGTGTGGATAATATTTATTGTATTTAACAAAAGGGGGTGCTGCCCAACATAATTTTAGCAAAAGTCACAGACTGGTGGACTTCAATGTTTTAGAATGTTTCATAGTAGCCTAATAACTGGTAGTGGAAAACTTGCTTTATAAATTATTTGTGACATCATCTAAAATAAAGGGGCAGGTTAAATACGATTATTCTTCTTTCTGCTCTGTTTCATTTAGATTAGGGAGTTTTTTGTTTTTATTGTAGCCTTTCAATGCAAGATGATTTTTCTGACTGATATTCATTTCAGAGAAATTCCGCTTCTTTCCCCGCCGCTCTCCGTCCGTTTTTTTTGCTCTCCGTCCGTTGTATTCACCGTCTTCCACTGACGTCATTCCACGCGTTTCCAGAGTGCACATGGCTAATTAATGTGCACGTAGTGATTTGCATTGACCATATATGGTTGTGTTGGGCTGTTCAGAAGGCGGAATGAGAGGTGTGTTCACATCCGCACTTTTCTTGGGTCCGGTGTGATTTATCAATGGAAATTGCTGAGAGTTGTGCGTACGCACAGTTTAATAGATCTGAAAAGGGTGTAAATATTTTGGGTGTACGCCATTTTTGGCTTTTCGTCGTTCGTCAAAATTTAGTAGCACTTTTACACCCAGTTTGATAAATGAGGCCCCAGGTGTGAACGGGGTCATAGAAAATGTTCCAGCTCCTCCTCTATCAGACAGTGTGTGTGGCTGCATCAGCCTCTCCATACCTGAGAGAGTCCAATCTCCAGTCTGGATCCTCCAGTCCAGCAGACAGCAGCTTCACTCCTGAGGCTCCTGGATGATTGTAGCTCAGGTCCAGCTCTCTCAGATGGGAGGGGTTGGAGCTTAGAGCTGAGGCCAGAGAAGCACAGCCTTTCTTTGTGACCAGACATCCTGACAGACTGAGCACACACAACAACACACAGGAACCCTCTGTCAACACCTGCTGCTGTGTTCAAGTGTCATCAGATAAACAGCTGGATGGATCCTCACCTGAGAGTCTCCAGTCTACAGTGTGGACTCTCCAGTCCACCAGACAGCAGCTTCACTCCTGAGTCCTGCAGGTTGTTGTTACTCAGGTCCAGGTGTCTCAGACGAGAGGACTGGGAGATGAGGACTGAGGACAGAGCTTCACAGCTTCTCTCTGAGAGGTCACAGCTGCTCAGTCTGAAGAGATGATCATGAGGAATTTAAGAAGAAAGGAGTTTATTATCTGTCCTGTTGAAAAGACAAAAGTGTTTTTATATAATAATGAATAAATCCAACTATCTATACACTTACAGAGCTTTGTTAGAGGCTTTGACCACTGGCAGCAGCCTCAGAAGAGCCTCCTCTGAAGCAGAGTATTTCTTCAGGTCAAACTCATCCAAATCTTCTTCTGATGACAGTAAGATGAAGACCAGAGCCGACCATTGAGCAGGAGACAGTTTATCGGTGGAGAGACGTCCTGATCTCAGGGACTGTTGGATCTCCTCAACTAGAGAATGATCATTCAGTTCATTCAGACAGTGGAACAGGTTGATGCTTTTCTCTGCAGAGGGAGTCTCTTCGATCTTCTTCTTGATGTACTGGACTGTTTTCTGATTGGACCACGAGTCACGTCCTGTCTTTGTCGTCAGACCTCGTAGGAGAGTCTGATTGGTCTTCAGTGAAAGACCCAGGAGGAAGCGGAGGAACAAGTCCAGGTGTCCATTTGGACTCTGTAAGGCCTCGTCCACAGCGCTCTGGTAGAAATGTTTTGATTTGTCTCCAAACACTTTAGACAAACGGGAGGTTGTTTGTTGTTGTGACATCAGGTTGAGTCCAGAGTTGATGAAGGTCAGATGAACATGAAGAGCAGCCAGAAACTCCTGAACACTCAGATGGACGAAGCAGAACACCTTGTCCTGGTACAGGCCACTCTCCTCTTTAAAGATCTGTGTGAACACTCCTGAGTACACTGAGGCTGCTGTGATATCGATGCCACACTCTGTCAGGTCTGATTCATAGAAGATCAGGTTTCCTTTCTGCAGCTGCTCAAAAGCCAGTTTTCCCAGAGACTCAATCATCTCCCTGCTCTCTGGACTCCAGTGTGGATCTGTCTCAGCTCCTCCATCATACTTGACCTTCTTCAGTTTTAGATGAACCACCAGGAAGTGGATGTACATCTCAGTCAGGGTGGTGGGCAGCTCTCCTCCCTCTCTGGTCTTCAACAGCTCCTCCAGAACTGTAGCAGTGATCCAGCAGAAGACTGGGATGTGGCACATGATGTGGAAGCTTTGTGATCTCTTGATGTGGGAGATGATCTTTCTGGCCTGCTCCTTATCTCTGAATCTCTTCCTGAAGTACTCCTCCTTCTGTGGGTCAGTAAACCCTCTGACCTCTGTGACCATGTCAACACACTGAGGAGGGATCTGATTGGCTGCTGCAGGTCGTGTGGTTATCCAGAAGCGAGCAGAGGGAAGCAGGTTCCCCCTGATGAGGTTGGTCAGCAGCACGTTGACTGAGGTGGACTCTGTCACATCAGTCAGGATCTCAGTGTTGTGGAAGTCCAGAGGAAGTCGACACTCGTCCAGACCGTCAAAGATGAAGACGACCTGGAACTGATCAAACCTGCAGATTCCTGCATTTTTGGTTTCAGAGAAGAAGTGATGAACAAGTTCCACCAAGCTGAACTTTTTCTCTTTGAGCACATTCAGCTCTCTGAAGGTGAAGGGAAATGTGAAGTGTATGTCCTGGTTGTCTTTGTCTTCAGCCCAGTCCAGAGTGAACTTCTGTGTTAAGACTGTTTTCCCAATGCCAGCCACTCCCTTTGTCATCACTGTTCTGATTGGTCGGTCTCTTCCAGGTGGGGCTTTAAAGATGTCTTCTTGTCTGATGGTTGTTTCTGGTCTGTCTGGTTTCCTGGATGCTGTTTCAATCTGTCTGACCTCATGTTCATCATTGACCCCTCCAGCTCCTCCCTCTGTGATGTAGAGCTCTGTGTAGATCTGGTTCAGAAGGGTTGGGTTTCCTGCTTTAGAGATCCCCTCAAACACACACTGGAACTTCTTCTTCAGGGCAGATTTGAGTTTATGTCCACAAACTGCAGCTAAATGTCCTGAATAAAAACACAAGATATAAGATCAATAAGAAAATATAACATTTTAATTCCTCTAAATAACGACTATATGAACATATTTCCCTCGATGTGTTGATGTCAGTGAACGTCTCATTTGTCCATCGTGTTGAATCTTTAGAGAAATTCTCTTACTGCTCTGCAGACGCTCAGCCAGCTCCTCCTGCTTCATCCTCCTCAGGAAGTTCACTGTGATCTTCACTAATGCCTCTCTGCTGCTCCTCCTCTGCTCTTCATCCTCACCGTCCAACATCTCCTCATCCTCCCTCTGACTCCCTGAGCATTCTGGGTAATCTGGACTCAGAGCCTTGTGGATCTTCTTCAGCTCATTCTTGACAAAAGTGACCATGTTCTCCTCCAGCAGCTGGAACAGAAACTCTATGAGTGACAGCATCAAACTAAAACCATGGAGCCAAACATCAGATCCATGTTGGACAGACTGACAATCCACTGGTGTCAAAGTGCAGCATGGAGATGATGGCGAACACAACAGATGTAACAGCAGCTGTTGGACATGTCCTCACCATAAATATGGAGTCCAGGTGTGTCTGATGCTGCTGGGCAGACTGACCACTGGGAACCTCTGAGCTCTCCTGGTCCACTCTGTGGAGGAATCAGTGTCAAGTCAACATCAGTACAGAGAGATAATACAAGATGGACTTTATATGTCCCCTGAGGACGTTCATGACATCATACATCTTACATCTGATCAGCTGATCCACGTCCTCCTTTAAATTTAATAACCAAGTCCTTTGAGTCGTCGCTCCTTAAAGACAGACAGCTGGGTTCAGGAGAGTCTGGTCTCTGCTGCTGGATCCTGAAACAACAACACAACTGATGTGAAAATAGTTTTACGTTTTTAAAAGAATTGTCTTTAAAGGGATAGTTCAACATTTTGGCAAATTGGCCCATTGCCATAATCGCTATAGTCATAGCAATAGGTTCGTTACCTTTAATTGTCGGTGTAAGCTATTTTTAGAACGGAGCAGCGGAGCGGCAGGCTGCTCAGGGCTATGCTATGGAGGCTAAGGGAATTTCTTGGTTTTCCTCATCAAACTCATCAAATACACAATCCAACAACTCCAAAAGGCTGTCGTGGACAAGTTGTGACCTGCACAACCACCACGCTATGAGATAATAATGGAACGTTACGAGACGGAGCCGTTTTAGAGGTAAATTCATGCAAAACCGCTGATGCGTGTTGCGTTCAGGGACAGTTTTTCAGCAAGCAGACTCTGTATTTACCCTGTATTTACCTCGAAAACGGCTCAGTTTCGTAACGTTCCATTATTATCTCATAGCGTGGTGGTTGTGCAGGTCACAACTTGTCCACCAGAGCGTTTTGGAGTTTTGGGATTTTGTATTTGATGAGTTTGATGAGGGAAACCAAGAAATTCCTTTAGCCTCCATAGCGTAGCTCTGAGCAGTTCGCCGCTCCGCTCCTCCGTTCTAAAAATAGCTTACACCGACAATTAAAGGTAACGAACCTACTGCTATGGCTATAGCGATTATGGCAATGGGCCAATTTGCCAAAATGTTGAACTATCCCTTTAAAGGTATTTTCAAGTTACAAATTTGAATGACTTCCTTTTGTTAAATTGTGGAACAATGTACATTTAATCATCTGAAGCCCACATTCACCTGTTTTTTTAAGCTTTGTGTTTTTATAAGGAGAGTCTGAGAAAACTCTTTAAAAAGGTTCTTATCCCATAAATAAAAAAAAAACTTTGATTTGTTTGATTTCTTCTGGAAACCATGACAATGAAGGATTTTTTTTAAACCTCAGAGAATGTCATTTATCTTTCTTGTTCTGTAGATGAGTAGAAGCTTCTATCTTTACCTGAGTTTTGCTCATTCTCTCTTAGTATTCATGGACGTTTGTTTGTCTGCTCCTGTAAAAAGCAGCTGCTGGGATTCAGCTTCAGCTCCTGTAACTGTTTTGACCCTCTGTCTCTGCTCTTTGTCTGACATCACTCTGAACTCACTAATCGGCCCCTTGCCCTGTTGCACACCTCAAAGCTGCCACCAGGAGGCAACGTGATGCAGATATTTAGAGGAAATTAAATGATGATTTTAAAGGGACAACGAGGAGTTTTGGAAAGCAAAGTGTTTTCATACTAAATTTACGATGAGCCTCCGCACGCACGGTGACCGGCGCAAGACGGACGTCTTGCCAAGAATGTTTTCATTCATCAAGAATGAAAGTCAGAGGTTCGAAGACTTTTTTATAACCAAATACAAACTCCTCGTTGTCACTTTAAAGCAGTGGTTACTTCCTGTTTTAAGTAGATGGTGCTGACATATTTCCTGATGCTACTGGGCTGCACTTTGAGCATCACTGAATATTAACATGTGGATGTCCAGGCAGGGACTCTTTACTGCAGCTGGACAATGTGTGTCAGAGTTATAACTCAGTTTTTATGGTGAATCATTTAGATTTGGCTCCACAGGAAGCTTTGTAATTTAGATTTCTCTTACATTTGATCAGCTGATCTTCGTCCTCCTTTAAATTTAATAATCAAGTCCTTTGAGTCGTCGCTTTTTAAAGACAGACAGCTGGGTTCAGGAGAGTCTGGTCTCTGCTGCCGGATCCTGAAACAACAACACAACTGATAAATGTGCATGTTGGAGAAAAACTGATGAAAATATCTTTTAATAAACACAACAACCGACTTTTAGAGAGAAAAGTCTTTCTGACTGTTTTAAATTCTGACCTTTGACCTGTGGTCTGGCTTTGACGTCCCCCACACAGAGTGGTTCTAGAGGGAGGGGCTCCCTCCTCTCTGTCCTCACACTGATCCATGCTGCTGAGGTCACATCCACATCAGCTCACACACACTTTGTAGCTTCACCTGCAGAGGAAACACACATCATTCATCTGCACACCAGCTCACATGTCCATCATGTCTCCAGCTGCTCCTCCACTGATTGGCTCTTCTTCTCTGCTTCATATCAGTGTCAGTTGAATGCAGTCACACAGCAGTGAGGAAGAGGAAGCTGCCATCAGCTGCTGTACTTCTACTATCAGTCCACTAGATGGCGTCATGAAGCTGCAGCCCAGCAACATGATCCATGGACCACTGTTTCCATCCACTGACACACACAAGGACTGAGATCCACTGAGTTGATGTGACACAGTCTCTGTGTGGACAGCGTCCCTGTAGAAAACCACTGGATCAAACAAGCTACAGCTGATTATTACACACACAACAACTGGGCCTCAACTTATTTCACCTCACAGCTCCACTATCGCAACATTCAGTCATTTCACTCACACTGGAAATTGAAAAACATTCTCCAGCTGCCACTGACACATTGTCTCTGTCCATCCATTCATCGTCTGCTCCATCCATTTTCCATATTTCGCACATTCTGTGACAAACTGTAAACTGTTTTCTTGTCTGTAACAACATCTGTTGCACGTCTGTCCGTCCTGGGTGAGGGATCCCTCCTCTGTTGCTCACCCTGAGGTTTCTCCGATTTTTCCCTGTTAAAAGGGTTTCCATGGAGTTTTTCCTCAGTCGATGTGAGGGTCTAAGGACAGTGGATGTTGTTACGATGCCATGTAAAGCCCTTTGAGACAAACTGTTTGTAAAAACGGGCTATACAAATAAAATTGCCTTGCCTTGCCTTGCCTTGCCATCAAATGTCACAAAATACAGACTAATGATGCATTCAAGTTCCTCTCAGTCTGAAGCCATGTCTTCAAATGTCTCGTTTTGTCACAGCAACAGTCAAAGAGACAAAAATATTCAGTTTACAGTCAAATCAAACTGAGAAAACAAGGAAATCTTCAGGCAATAAAAAGCCCCCAAAACCCAAAAGGAGATCCAGGGGACTTTCAGTTTGAGTTGAGAGACTTCAAAGTGTCCAGCATGAGATCAGCAGATTCTGGAAGAAGTGGAGTTAACTGTTCTGGTCCTAACCTGTTGATCAGGAGCACACAAAGCAGCGAAATGTCATGGTGGAAGATATGGTGTGGCTGGCGGATCAAAATGCTTTAAGAGAACGATACAAGCTGGGCAGAGTAGTCAGTGTAAATCCTGACCACAGTGGAATTGTGAGGGATGTGAATGTTTTTTCCGAGCTACCCTGTGCCAGTCAGGAAAAGTGATACACTGCACAAGCAAAGGAAAGACACAAAAAGACTGTCATCCAAAATCCCCTCTATCACCCTTCACAGGGAAGTTAGGCGCCTGGTGGTCTTACTTCCCATTGAGGAGCATTTTTAAGAAAGACTTAGGCTGGTGTTGAACTCCTTGGGTTCATTAACCAAGACCTCAAGTGGGAGGTGTTGAGATGCATTATATTCTGTTTATTTTTTTCTCACGGTGAGGATGTGGTAATTGTTATAGAGTGTGTGGGACATGTGCCAGAGAGGGCAGTAGTGGGTCTGAATGTTCACTTTCAGAGAGTGAGTGAGAAGCACTAGGGTGATAAGGCTTGGGTGAACACCTGGGGGGCCTTTTGCCTGCCCTGGGTGCAGTTTGAATAGAAGAAGCACAGAGACGCTATTGCTATGTATGGTTATTTCATTCACATTAAGTATGCTAGGTCACTTCGTCATTCATTTCTCTCTTACAATATGAAGTTGTAAGATTAATTTGATTGAAGATACTGCATGGATCTAAATTTATTTAAATGGTGTGTATAATCCTGATTATGATTTACAATGTTGGAACTAATTTCAGTTTTTCTCTTTTGAGGTTATCAACCTGACGGATTCAACAACAAACAAAAATCAAATAAATGGAAATAAGTTCAATTGAGTTGACTCCTGCGTCCTCTGTGCCAAGCCTGGTCGAGTTCAGGCAGATGAATTTGAAATAATAGTTATCCAATAATCAATAACCCAGAGTGTTGAGTTATACTGCATCAATTGTTTCAGATCAGAATGCTTTAAGAGGCCGATACAAGCTGAGTTGTCAGTGTAAAGTCTTAGGAAAACCCTAATAACAACATGAAGTGTTCAGTGATAGCCAGCAACATTCAGTATTGATCAGTAACAGTTACTATTGATCAGTGATAGACAATAACTGTCAGTTCGGTAGTGATCAGACTAATATTCATCAATAGACTGTAGCTGAAGCAGGAGCCTGTGACTCATTTGATGCGGTGTTCACTGTCTTTCTGAACATCATCTATCTAGAGCCTTAAAAACCCTGTGAGCCCCTCAGCCCGCCACACTGAGTCCACATCAGTGCTGTAGTGTAAATCTAATGACAGACCACTCACCACAGACAAAGTCACAGCTGTTCTCCAGCGGCGGTCCGGACGAGCTCAGGCCGCGTTTAGTGGCTCAGACAGCGGGAGAGCAGCGGCTCATCTCTGCCTCCTCCACAGGCTGATTCAGGCGGTAAAGCTGCCTCCAGTCATCAGGGAGCTGCACACAAAGAACTACTCTCTTCACGTTACCTTCACACAAGAAAATAAACTGCGACAACTGTTGGTGTTAAACCTTGAACTGTGATTCACCTGTGGATGTGATACTGTTATCTTATCTGGAATAATTTATCTGCTCTGCTGTACTTTCCTAGCCTCGTAAACCAGCCGCTCCCAGAAATGCAATTCATTTCATTTCTGAGGGAGAGTCTGGCCTCATTCCCGCTGTAAGCTTTTAGCCTGAAACCCTCAGAAGGCCGAGCCAATCAGCGTCGCCGCTGTGATTGGCCAATCAGGGACCGACTGGTGCAAAGCCCCGTCACTACACCAACTTGCTGATTGGCTGAATGGGGTTGTCTGTCAATGCTACTACTCCCGCCCACCCCAAACGCTTACAGGGGGAATGAGGCCAGACTCTCCCGAGAAATTAAATGAAATGCATGTCCGCGAGAGGCTGGTTTACGAGGCTAGTACTTTGCTCCATGAAATAAAATCATTTATAGATCATTTATCACACACAGTATTTCAGAACAAAGTAACATGAGGGAAGTAAGCTGCAGTAACAAAAAATGACATATACCCGGGTGAAGTGAATCATATGGAAATTATATGTCACTAACATAAAACACTCGATGGATAAATCTGAACAAATCACATGATAATTAAAGCCTAATCATATCAAGTTTATAATAGTGCTGTGAAGTTACTCATCGTACATCAGGGGATTCTTTGATGTCAATTAAAAAAGAAAAACTGAAATATCAAGTGAACATAAGTATTCAGACGCTTTGCTGTGACACTCATGTAGGTCATTCAGGGGCCATCAACTTCTGATGACCTCCTGAATGTGCTCTGGTCACCATGGCAGGCGCGCAGGAAGACGTTTTCCATTATTAAAATCTGTAAATAAGCTGCGAATAATATCACATCTTAGTTGTGCTCTCGCTGTGTTTTATTTCTCTGTTAAGTTAGGACGTACGTACTCATAGATCGCCTGTTTGGAGGCATTTTAACCCGAGGAAAAAAAGAAAAGAGGAGGAAAGTGATTGACAGACGTCAATCATCAGGCTACGCAACTGGGCGCACATCAGGAGGAAAGCAGGAAAAACAAAAGGACATTAGAAACGCTAAGAGAAAAGGAATAATACTGGGAGAAGGAAAACTAGGGTCTATTGATAGTTTGCGGGCCGTTTTCAAAGGTAACCTACGTTGTTATTTATATTTCCTGCCGTATTATTAATTAGGAGCGATTAGTAGGCTACTGTTGCGGTGTGGCATGACACGCGCATCAGTGGTTGTAGAGCGGATCAGGGGTCGAGTGTGTGACCGCACGGTGGACAGAGCTGTTTGTGTGTGTGGTGGATGTAGGCCTGTGTGTGCGTGTGTATGTTAAGGTAAAACCAAGGTGATGAATTATAGATACTTATCAGTAGGTGACGTCACGGTGCGTTCCACCGGGCCGCCGCCATGCTGGGTACCGAACACTGAGTTAACCTCTATTCAGATCAGTGCAGCCACATCCTCTCTGACCAGAAATGACTGCTGCCTGATGTAGTTTGGATATGGATATTTCTCATTTTGATGGCCTTGCCTTGAAAGCACACACCATTTCTGCTGAGACGATCTTTGACAGCGCGGTGCGCCGCTCTCTCTCCCGTTAAAAGTTAATCTAGCTCACCCAGCGGACCTCTCTCTCTCCTCGTCTCTCTCTCTCTCGCTCGCTCTGTCTCTCCTCCAAATACACAAAAAGCCAAATCAAATCAGAAATGCGTAGCCCACTTCTTTTTAACTCACAGACATTTATTTTCATAAAGTAATAAAATATCTGGACATTTTGCCATCGTTAACATTGAGACAAAAGGCTGCAGGAATGGAAGAAGAATTCGGCAAATCATCTTATAACGCAAAAAGTCACAACAAACAGGTTTTGCACAATGGTTTGCACAGATAAGTCTTAAAATATGTGCAACACATCAGGACGCGATGACCACCACTCACATTACACAAACCGTTAACAATTAATAATCCACACTCAAACCGCAGCATATAGTGTTAACTGTACTCAACAAACTGTTATTACAAGGTTTACAACAGATATGACAGACAACCTGGGCCGTGTGTGTGTATAAGAAAGGGGGGAGGGAGTGAGGGAGGGAGGGAGGAAAAGTAGGTAAAAACCTGCTAGCTGCTAGCTGTTAGCTACCGTAGCTCAGGCGTCGGTCTCCCGTCAGGTAAAAGCTGCCGTTTATTCCTCAAATGAAGCTCATGTTGATCCTCTCTGGTACAGTTATCCATCACTGCTGTTGAATTAGCCGCTAAACTGCTGGACGCTAAAACCGAGGGGCCGTCTGTGTGTTTACAATTCACGAAAGCAACGTGAACGTACGTGCCGCTCACACTCAGTAGAGTGAGGCAGCCTCCCTTGGCGTACATGTCTCCCAAGCTGTTTAATGACGGTAAAAAATGAAACAGAAAGTAAATATCCTGCATAGTTTCTCTTTTCTGTGCTGCGCTGATCAGAGCGGCGTCCCTACCTAGTGTATTTTACTTAGCAACGATCTGTTAAACAGGAATAACAGACTGTTAAATGCAAAATCAAGATGTAAATAAATATCAGAAATATCAATAAATTATCGGAATACGACATTCAATAGTGCCATGTAATAAAAAAAGGTTTATCCACTATTTTTGTGAGATTTGATGTCACAGCCATGGATGGATTAGGTCACAGCCCATAGACTGCCTTTGGAAGTCGGTACCCAAGATGGCGCTGTGACCGGCTGCGAACGCTGTGTGACGTCACGTGATATCTATCTATTGTAGGCCTACTGTCTTTTACTTGGTGGCTGGCAGCTGGGGGGCCCCCCTGGTGGCTGGGGCCCGTTTCAATTGAAACGGTTGAAACATAGGTAAGGCCGCCTATGGTTCCGTGACCGTGGAGAGCGAAGGTTCGTTTCTCACTGGATTTGTTATCTATGAAGGTTAAATAGAAAATTTAGCTAGGGTGCCCCGCCCAAAAATGTGGGGAAATTTTTTGAGAGCCCTAAATCCAAAATGGCTACCGTCCGCCAAGCTGGAAATGATCTTTTCAATGGTTTGGCCCACAGTGCTGCATGATACATGGTTTCTATGACTATTTGGGTCAAGAAGTTCATAAATGATGTAGATTTATTGATTTGACCTAATTTTGACCTTCAAATTCAAGATGGTCGCCAATTTTTGGCCCTTTAAATGGCCATTTTTCAAAATCGTCATTGAGCCTCAATATTAGGCTCAAATGAAAGCTCTGCTCATACTGAGTTCAGTTTAGGACAGTAAAATTACAAGTAGGCCACACAGAAGTAATCTCAAAGGTCAAAAAGATCAAGGTTTGTGGTGAGAAACAAACTTTGCTGATGTCCTTTTCCATTAGTTACCTGAACTGTGTTGGTCAGTGGTCCCATCAATTCATTATGAACCAGGAAATCATTTTACACTTCTCAATAGCATAAAATATGCTCACTGAACCAATGCTAGTGAGTCGGGCGGCTTGTCGGGTCCGAGCTTCAGCACCCATATGTCGGGCCACATCGGGTTTCAATCAATACGGGGATAAACTTTGCACACAAGCCCTCCAAGCAAAATCTTTATTTGGGGCCCACTATTACTGCCAATAATACTGATTATTGATTATTTACACACCTACTACAAACTTATTTAATTTTTCTAATCAGTCATTACGAATCATCACCCTAGCCTGGCTTCTATTTACACATCTAGCCTATGTTTTTAAAAAAAAAATCAGAAATGGTACCAAATTCAGCTGAATATGCAGCCTGGGGTTGATTTACACTTAACATTCAAATGATATAGTACTCAAGTGTGATGCTATGAACTAGGCCTACAAAAAGTAACAAAATAAACCAATAAACAATGCATTTACTGTAAACACGTCATCTGCTTTTTAACTCTTTCGCGACCACACTAATTCCTCAGCACATCCGCTCAGGACCACATGTTTTTGGCTATTTGTTTACCTTTTTCTCACGTCGAACCGAACTCTGTACATCACCTAGAAACAAACGGTTTTCACGTGGTTGAAGAGCGACTTTCCAACGTGCTCTTTGAAAAAACGGCGAGTTTTTCCGTCGTTTCGTTCGTGAGTACGAAGTAGAAGAAGAGAGCTGGGTTTCTCCAAAAACGGAGCTCCTGCTCTAGTTTCAGAGAAAAACGCACTTTTGTGTCAAGTGGTAATCGGCTCATTTTACCGGTTCTCTGCAGTGTGGCGTCTCCCAAATCATTTCTACGGCTAAATAAATATATTTGTAGGCAAATCTGGGGGGTGTGGCAGCTTGGAGAGCAGCGGTGCAGTGGTGTGGGTCTCTGGGCCAGCGGAGCAGCTCTGTGACTCTCCTGTGTGACTGACCGCCGCTGAGTGCTCTGGGGCGGGGGCGGCCGGTCACAGCACCCGCTGCACAGCGCCCGCTCCGCTGCACCGTGAAAACAGCAGAGATAACGGGCTTTCAGATCCGACTCTCCAAACCAGAAACGTTTGTAACAGCACCGGAGAAAGTCGCCAGATTTGTCGTCGGTCGCTTTTGTCAAAAAAAAAGGCACCAAGAGGGTTTGGAAAGTTTCCAGATTCAGCGAGAAAGTCGCAACACTGTAGCCGACAGCCGCACAGCGCTGCACGCCGTCCCCAGAGCAGCGTTCAAGGAGACCGATTACTCAAACAAAACCAAGATCACACAGTTTATAAAAAACATTATGTTTTGATTGTAGTTTAAAACAGTTTTACATATCAGAGGACTACCATATTCACACACAGGGTACCTCAGAGTGTCTATTATCGTAATCTGTAAAAAAAAAACGGTTTTGACGAGTTAACTCGTCAATGGTCGTGAACGTTCGGCAGGCTGTGACGAGTTTACTCGTCAATGGACGCGATAGAGTTAATCTTTGGTTAAAAATAAACTGCACAAGTGCACAAATGTGCAACAAAAACTTGAAGTGCAACAACAACAACTAAGGGTAATTGTAATCATGCAGGATTTCTGTAGGGACCGACAGAAGTTACGCACTACAGATTTAAAAAAGTGAATTGTATTTTGGGGTCCCAGTGGGCATGAGGCCCTAAGCAGGTGTTAAGTTTGCTTATGCTTTGGGCCGGCTCTGTCTGCAAGCATAACTAAACAATCACAATTGGCTTAAGGGTCACCAGGTAGATCACAGAAAAAAAAGAGAGAAAAAAAAAAAACGGTGACCGTGTGGCAGCCGCTGGCTGTCCTGGACTACTGGCAGTTCTGTGATTCTCCAGAATACACAGATGGCCTGTCCGCCCCTGCCCCTGACCAATATTCATTCATTCATTAATTTTCTATACTGCTTATCCTGCACTAAGGTTGCAGGTGAGCTGGAGCCTTCAGGCATGGTACACCCTGGACAGGTTGCCAGTCTATCGCAGGGTTAACAACCGTTCACACTCACACCTATCAGAGTAGAGTCACCAATTAACCTCACCTGCATGTCTTTGGTCTGTGGGAGGAAGCCTGAGTACCCAGAGAGAACCTCCTCCTCCTCACTCAGTCACTCCCACCCATTTACAGTATTATCTGTTGTGAGGGATAATACCAGCTATGGATTAGCTTTAGTTGTGAAAAAAATTTACCATGTTTTACATTGCAAACAAACATAAAACCCCAGTCTATAACTCCTTGCCATAGCTACAGAGGTGGTTTGCAGGTAACGTCAAGTGGAACGTCACAAATGCAGATGGGGGGACAGGAAGTGTTTTGCCGTCAGGATAACAGTTGGAAAATGCCCAAGTTTTGCGCTGCTACGGCTGTGCAAACCAGTCAAACCGGGAAAAACAAAATAATAACAACATTGAGGGAGAAAGAAGTTATTATCTCCATTATGTGACTGAAACATGGCATGTAATTCCCACCAGCCGCCGGTGTTCACAGCTCGGGGCCGTTCACCGCCTGACGGCGGAGGAAGAGGTGTCATAAGACGACTGAGGCAGATGCAACTTTTCAATGATGCGCCACAAGTCTGAGACGCCCCGTCTGCCTCGGCCGTCTTACTGATCCACCGTCTGTCCGATCCTCCGCCCTTCCTGATCGGCTCTGAGCTGCAAACACCCCACAGATGAAAGCGGGGCGGTTGGTTTTTGCTCCAGTCCAGTCTCTCCACTCTGCTGGCCTTTTTTTTTCACTTTTCCTCAGTGTGTATGGATCACATCCGATATCTTTTTCTATTTTTAGACAACACCTGCTACTTGCAGGCTTACCCAACACTTTTAAGTACTCGCTTTCCATTCATTTCCAATCACCGTTCTCAACTTCCTGCCCCCCATCTGAACTTCACGCATCATCGGAATCATGTGACTGCACACCACCTATTGGTGCACATAAAATATTACCTGGTTGTGGATTATCATTGAGCTGTTAGATTGACTCCGCCTATGGAATGATGCCAATATGTCATGATTACATGCAAAGCAATTAGCTAGCGGTGATGTTACACAAGCATGACATATTATGGATTTGCACCGTCAACAAAATCGGTCACTTACTAACTTACGTCGTTTAATTGCAGTATATAGTATGACATGAGCATACACTTACACTGTTGTTAAATATTGCAGCCCTAATTTCAGACCCACCAATTAAATCCTGAACACATAGATGTTGAAACAGAGGTTGAAGGGCCGCCCCTTCAGGTGCCTGTCCACGTCCGGTTGCGCACGGGGGTTTCGAAGAGCGTCCTGGGGGTAGCGGGGACCGGGGGGCGTGGGAGCGAGACGCCAAGTGGCGTGGAGCGAGGGCCCGCCACAGCCGCTTTAATTTTTATTGAATTGCATGCAATTCAGAAGTAACATGGCTGCATGCACTAATAAAAATCAAGTTCTGCAGTATAAGCAACAACATTTACTTTAAACCGGCTTTAATATAGATTAATTATTTTTTCTTAACAAAGATAATTTGCTCATCTGTCTTTACTCATCCATAAATGCATTGCCTCTGTCATTCTTAGCAGTCCAAGAGGGGATCTACTATCATCTCAATTTTAAAAAGTCAAAATGCTCTAGACATTTGGTTTCAACCAATTAATAGGAAATAGGAATGCATTTTATTTATTGTTTTGCATTGCAGAAAAAAGGTCCACACTTGGTTTATATGGAATGACAGGGGTCCACTGTTGGTTGGTGCACAATGACTCAAGTTCCCACTTAGTTAGCATGGAGTGACATACACACTCCATCATGTATGAATAAGAAAGAAATAAGCAAAAGTGATCATTCTTAAAGTGTAGCACCAATAATGTTTTCATTATTTTTAAATGTAGGGTGTACTACTGCAACACACATTTCTACAGTCTATTAATTTTTCCCCTACAAGAGTTTTATACTCCTTGACTGCATTGTTGTTATAGGAAAAAATATTTGAATTAAAACCAAGGGTTTTAGGTCACATTTAATGTTGCATCATGAATCTGTATTTATAAGGATGTATTTTATTTACTGTTTTACATCACAGAAAAAGGTCCACACTTGGTTTATATGGAATGACAGGGGTCCACTGTTGGTTGGTGCATAATGACACAAGCTCCCACTGAGATAGCACGGAGCGACATACACACTCCAGCATGGGTGGATAAGCAGAAATTAGATAAATTGCTAAGTTTTAAGATACATTTTTAATCTAAATTTAATACAAACATTTGTAACTATTAATACACATAACACACACACACAAACACATGCAAACACACACAGATTTAAACTAAAGTAGCACTGGTAAAGTTGTCATTGTAGTTTTTTTTAAACATGGAATGTACTGTGAAAACTCAATGGCAACCTATCAAGATACTTAAGGGAATATTTCAGTTATTGACATTTATGGCTCAACAATAAAACATGTATGGGAAAATAAAGGAGGCGCTGGGGGGTCATCAGTTTGTCTGAGATACAAGGGATAATTCATCTAGACTAGAGGATGGATTAACCTGACTAAGTATGATATACCACTGCAACACACCTTTCTACAGTCTATCAAGTTTTTGACGGACTTTGACATACTCCTTGACTGCATTGTTGTCATGGGAAAACTACTTTAAATAACTAAACTCAGGATTCAACATGGTCTGATGGCCCAGAGCCACGAAGTGTTATTCTGTGGTTACCTAATATCCCATATAGATGAAGCTCTGTGGTGGCCACCTATTGTCAGACTTCTACTTTTTAAAAGCACATTGTTTCTATCAATTTTAATGTCCTTCCATCCTAAATCTATATTAATAGGGATGCATTTTACTTATTGTTTTGCATCGCAGAAAAAAAAGGTCCACACTTGGTTTATATACTAAAGTAGCACTGGTAAAGTTGTCATTTTATCTTTTTTAAAACGTGAGGTGTACTGTGAAAACTCAATGGCAACCTAGTGTTCCCCCTACTATTGTACAGGCCAAAAAAAATTAATATGGCAAAAATAAGCGACATATCCATTCATTCAGAAATCAATAATAATTTCTGTTTAGGAGGCTCTGTGCAGCGCTGTTCTGCAACGCGAGTCAACCTGCTTCACTGCCTAGTAATGATGCAAGTGTGTGAGCATATTATGGGATGTTGAGGTTTATAGCAAGTAAACCACGGTGCCATGGAAAAAAGAAACAAAACATTGCGGGCGACAGACGCGCGTCATGCGAGAGAGACAGGGGAGGGGGGAGAGAGAGTGAGAGGAGGGATTGACGCGGAGCAAAGGGACTGTCAGGTGGAATCGAACTGGGTCGCTGCAGCGGGTGTGCTCTACCAGGTGAGACAGACTATATACGTCGCCCGCGGCTCGTCATATTTGATCGGCGATTTCACTGAGCGCTTGACGCTGCTTCATTAAAGGGCCTTTCACACCGAACAACCGAACAAACAAGACAGGATTCTGGGGGGGGGGGGGGGGGTATATTGATATGTTCGCCAGGAGCTACAAAACGACCGCTTCCAGGTGTAGTTTAGCGTCAGGCTGAGCAGGGAGCAGTTTAACAGCCTGTTAGAGAGAGCTGGTCTGATCCTCAGGAGGATGACAACTCACTCCATGCATCCCGCCACTTTAACTGAACGTCTGGCCGTTTGTTTTCACTCTGCAAGCGGCTGATTTTGTTTCAGACTCCACTACATCCTTTCCTATTGGAGGGGTCTGCCCGCTATTCAGACATCCCGCTATTCCGACATGTCTCTATTTAGACATCCCGCTATTACGACATCCCTCTATCTAGACATGCCGCTATCCCGACCCTTTTTGGTATCGCTATTCCGACACGTGATCTTTTTCTTTTCTTTTCTTTTCTTTTTTTACACAGCTGCGATACCCAAGCGCGTCTCTCTCTCTTTTTTTCTTTTCAGCATGCCTATCACTGGTTTGATGAGGGAGTGATGTTATGTGTGTGATGCAACTAAACTATCAAGTCGCAAACAAAACTGACACAAATGATAAACAAACAGAACCACCTTTTAGCACCACGGACAGCGCCGCATATGAGCCGCGGAGAAGCTTCAACTGTGAGCGTCGGGGCTCTGGGCTTATGGCCTGGGGCCTCATTTATCAAAACTGTAATTACGCAGTGTAAAACTGCTGCTACTAAATTTTTTGCTTAGGGCTATGGCGAAAAGACACCCAAAATATTTACACCTTTTCCGATCTATCAAACTGTGCGTGCACAACTCTCCGCAATTTCTCTTTGATAAATCAAACTGGATCCAAGAATGGTGCGCACTTGAACACACCTCATATTCCGCCCCCGGAATGCCTAGACACAACCATATATGGTCAGCGGTTACACCCCGCCTTTCCGAAGCCCCGCCTTTCCGACAATAGACTTCCATTCATCGTAATAGCAGGGTTTTCTATTTTTTCTAAAGACCCCGCTACTCCGAAAAGGCCAGTGGGGGAAACCCCCCCACTCCGAACGGACAGACGGACCTAATCAGAAAGGAACCAGAGGCTGTGCAGTGCGCAGTGCGCAGTGATCCTTTTTTCCTTTTTGGGGTCAAACGGATCATGTGCATAATTAACTGCAAAACAAGCAAATACTTCATACTGTATTAATGACTTATAATGTTCATTATGCTTCTAGCCTGTCTAGCCTCTACCTGGTCTTTTTTACTAAACTTAACCAACTCCTTTCTTCATTGCCTAAACCCAACCAAAGCATCTCCCTCAGTCAGCTGTCAGCACGAGCGGCGGCTGCAGCAGCCTCGCGCCACTGTGAGCTCAAGCCGGGTTCAGCCGCGCTCGAGCGGAGGAGGGGGGGAGAAAAAGAAAAAAAGTGTATTTCTATTACTGTGTGGGAGATCCCCAACAACAGAGTCTGGGAGAAAGCAAGTGGGACAGATCTGCCCAGTCTCTGAGCAGCGCACGTTTCACAGACAAGCCACAAAGCAGAATGTAAACAACGTCACGCGGTTCAGCACCTTGGACAGCTGCGGGGGGGAGGAGGGGGTGTCGGAGTAGCGGTGTTTCGAAGTGGGGGTATTTCGGAACAGCGGGGTGTCGAAGTGGAGGTGTGTCGGAATGGAGAGCTGTCCCCATGGTCAGCACGTGCATATTAATTAGCCATGTGCGCTCTGTGGAGCGACTACAAAGTGACAACTAAGACAACGGGCGGAGGGCGGGGGAAAGAAAGCCAGATACATGGCATCGGGCAATAAATCAGTCAGAAAAACGATCTTGCATTTTAATAAGCTACAATAAAAACAAAAACCTCCCAAATATCAACAAAATGGAGCAGAAAGAAGAATAATCGTATGTAATCTGCCCGTTTATCCCAGAAAATCTTTTTTTTTTCTTCCTATGTTAAAACAAAAGTATATAGTTACCATTACTTTGAACGCCTTTCCACTACACAGTTACAGCTCTACTGGACTCGGTTTAGGTCATTTTCCATTACAGCTGAGTCCTTCACAGTTCCTCCTCAGGGCCGTGTTGTCTCACTCTTTATTCTCTCGTCAGCTCCAAACTCACGTGCACCTTGTTAACTCAGGTGACAGAATAATAACAGTCTCAGTAGCTGCAGATCAGCGGGTGCTGCTGCTGGTGTGTTTTTAAACTTGGCGGGTTTGTTTTTTCTTCTCTCTTATAGGCCTATGTATTTGTGTATGAGAAACAGTGTCTCAGATGAAAAAAAAAAAAAAATCAGAAGGACACGTCTGACTATAACGTAATCAATGTCGGAATAGTGGGACGCTTGATAAATAATGTTAATGCCGCTATTCCGACAATTAGAAGTCAATGTCGAAGTAGTGGCATGTCGGAATAGCAGCATGTAACCCCTATTGGACGCGCCGAGATGTCGTCACAGCACGCTGCGCCCAGATTAAACATTTTTTAATTTGGGCGCAGCGCACCGCCGCGGCATGCGCCCACCTTGCGTGCCGCTCAGCTCGGCGCAGAGCTGAGTCTGTTTTCAGGCTGTTTTGGATGAAAGACCTTGGCTGAAAGACCATGGGCATTTCCAGGTTGGGCTTAAGAGTTGCCAATGACCATTGTCAGCTACAAGAAACCACCCCCCACACTGCCGACAAGGACTGACACGAGTCGTCCAGCACAGATTCCAACCCCTCACTCTGTTCACTCACTTCTCAGAAGCCAGTTTGCCTACATTTCTACATTAGAGTTAGGATCATAAATGCTAGTAATAATAATAATAATAATTATAGCTGCTGCGCAGCGATGGGTCGGGTCTGGGCTACTTTTGGGCAAATTTAGGCAATTCTGAGCAACAAACAGGAGAATAGGAAGACAAGACAGTTGACCTTATAATGTTCAATTTGTATCAGTTGAAGATTGAACCCACAACCTCGGGAACCAAAGACCATTGTCTATCGCACTGAGCTAATTGACAAGTGGCATTCAACAGTGGCTTCACAAATTGAGTAAGCCATTCACTGTCATGTAGGCAGATTTGAAACCACAGTAAAAAGAAAAATCAGTTTTTGAGGTAAAATAATGATATGTATTTGTCAAACATCTACTATGAGTCTAAGATGTTACGAGCCTTCGCACATGGTCCAGTCCAAGCTATTTGGATTTTTAAATTTAGAGGCTTGCTGTGATGTCACCATTAGGACAATTGTCTTGTGTTTCGTGTTGAGGACAACTGACGTTTTGATCTGTCATCATCATTATCACCCTTGCTGGGTCTCGAACCCACAGCCTCTGACACCAAGAACCAGCTCCCAACTCGCTGAGCTAATTGGCTGGTAGTGAGACCTGCTGTGTAGCTTCATTTATCGACTCAGGGGGTCAATGCCCGGGCAGCTGTTGTCAAGGCAGATTTCAAAAAGTCAGAAATTCTATTATCTAAACAAAAATCTGTTAATACATAAATTGCATTTAGACAGCAAAACAGCTTGAGGACATCTGACATTTTGATCTGTCATCATCATCATCACCCTTGCTGGGTCTCGAACTCACAATCTCTGACACCAAGAACCAGCTCCTAACTTGCTGAGCTAATTGACTGGTAGTGGGACCTGCTGTGTAGCTTCATTTATCCACTCAGGTGAGTCAGTGCCCGGGCAGCTGTTGTGATGAAATGGTCAAAATTTCAGAAATTCAGTCATCTAAACAAAAGTCTGATAATACATACATTGCATCTTGACAGCATGGAAATGTTCCTTGTAAAAGAGATTTTTTTAATCTCAAGCAATTTGCCTGGTAAAATAAAGGTAAAATAAAATAAATAAATAAACAGAAGTGCAAATGCAACTTCATTAGAAATGTTTGTATTAAGTCTTGATGAAAGTTTTCCCATCAGAACTATCAATTTTTCTTATCTTTTTCTTATTCATACATTTTATGTCGCTCCATGCTTGATTGAAATCACATGCTTTTAAAAAGTAAAAGTCTGACAATAGGTGGCCCCAACAGGGCTACATCTATATAGTATAAAATACCACCACAGTGAAAAATAAATAGACTGTAGAAATGTGTGTGGCAGTAGTTTAACATAGGGACTTTGTGAGATTAATCCATCCTCTAAATGAATTATCCCTTGTATCTCTGACCAACTGATGATCTCCCAAACCCTTTATTTCCCACAAATTGTCGAATATCAGTACATCTTGATGGTTTACTTGTACATAATATATCATCGTAGGTTGCCATTGAGTTATCACAGTACACCCCACCAATGGCGCCGCCAGCCGGAATCCTGTACGCACTGTGCGTACAATTTTTTTCATAGGTGAAAAAAAAAGAAGCAATTTTGTTTATTTTGAGGGGGTGTGATAACGACGCTTGTTGTTTGTAACAGGCTAAAGGTGCTGAGTTCATTGATTGTTAAACCAATCACTGGAAGCCTAACATTAAAGCCAGTGATTGTCATGTCATCTGTCTCTTTTTGATTTCTGGCGCCTATTTACACTACCGCTAGTGATGATTACGCCCGGTCCATAGGCTATAAAAATGTCAAAAAGACAGTTGAGCCTTTTCCAGGCATTTGAAAAAAAAAAAAGAGATCCAAACCCACAATCACAAACACGCAGCAGAGCAGCGATAATGAAGGTCTCTCCTCTCTAGCTCCAAACTCACTCGTCTGCGCCGCGATTATGGACTCATAGGCGCCGATTCCAGGTTGAGCACCCACTGGGGGAGCCTCGGCCCATCAGCTGTGTGTCTGTGGGTATGTGTAGCCCGTATGTGTGTGTAGCCTGTGTGAATGTGTGTGTTAATCTCTCACGCGCTCTGTTAAGATGAATAAACACAAACCGCTGCAGAGCGCGAGCCTGGCACAGAGGTGCGCGCTCTGGCGCATCTGGCACAATCTGTTAACGGCACCGAAAGGAAACTGGCTCCGCTCCGCGACTATTTCGCGTCCGACGTCTATGTTAAGCACACGTTGTTATTGATATTGTAGCGTCAGACCCGACGTAACTACACAACAACATAACACAAATTTATCTGACAGCTCTCACTTCTTCCTCTGCTCCTCCTCACTCACACACACACACAGGTCTTCCTCACACTCACCCCGACCCCTCAGTTTCTCATCCAACCATACGCTACCTGCCCGTACACATTCACAGTCAGTCAGAAATCACACAACTTAAACATCATAACAACAACATTACTGCGGGGTCGCTACAATATTTTCAGTTATGCAAACCTATATTAATGAGCGACAAGTCCCAGGTGTTTGTAGAGCCTGGTGTGCGACCCCCCCCCCTCCGAATTTTTTTTTTTGTTGTAGCCTATTTGCCGTTTCTGTGCGTACATTGAAATTGAATCCTGGCGGCGCCACTGCACCCCACATGAAAAAACACAACATTACCGTTGCTACTTCATTAGAAATATTTGTATTAAGTTTTGATGAAAACTCCTCTTTTATTTTCCCGTACATGTTTTATTGTTGATCCATAAATGTCAATAACTGAGTTTTCACAGTAACTAACCCTAACCCCATGTTTAAAAAGACCTACAATGACAACTTTACCAGTGCTACTTTAGTTTAAATCTGTGTGTTTGCATGTGTTTGTGTGTGTGTGTTATGTGTATTAATAGTTACAAATATTTGTATTAAATTTAGATTAAAAATGTATCTTAAAACTTAGTAATTTATCTAATTTCTGCTTATCCACCCATGCTGGAGTGTGTATGTCGCTCTGTGCTATCTCAGTGGGAGCTTGTGTCATTATGCCCCAACCAACTGTGGACCCCTGTCATTCCATATAAATCAAGTGTGGACCTTTTTCTGTAATGTAAAACAGTAAATAAAATACATCCTTATAAATACAGATTAATGATGCAAGTACATTAAAATGACCTAAAACCCTTAGTTTTAATTCAAATATTTTTCCTATAACAACAATGCAGTCAAGGAGTATAAAACTCTTGTAGGGGAAAAATAATACAGGGCTCCAGACTAACTTTTTTGACTAGGAGCACAGTGGCCCCTAACTTAAAATTTTAGGACCGCAAGCAGAAAATTTAGGGGCGCACACCGAAATCGACTTGCAAAGTAAATTTTCACATTTCCTCCACTTTTCACTGTATTACTGATAAATACTGCATAAATGCATAAACTATAATGTTTTAAATTCACATTTTTTGAAAATATAAAGTTAATGTCTAGGCTGCACTGACCAATAACAGAACAAGTATACACACCACTTGTAGTAAATTCATCCTAGAACAGACCCGCTCCTCCCCCCTCCCTTGTGGGATAAGGTGCCTGTGTAGGCCAGCCCTTGTTGGCCTCCTTGTCTGTTGACCCTGACTGAGCCACATGTGCATGGACTCCTTGGCATCAAACTCGTCGAGACACCCTCCCCCCGCACGGCCAAAAAAAATCAATCAATAATCATTTCCGTATGGGAGCCTAGTCTGTGCAGCGCGTTCTGCAGCACGAGTCAACCTGCTTCGTTGCCTTGTGATGATTTGAGTACCGCTGCTGACCGCGAGCATATAATGGGGATGTTTAAGGTTTGTTTGTAGCGAGCCGTCGAAAAAAAAAATGCAGGTGACGTTCAGCACACACGTGCGCAGGTCGCTGGTCTGTGTGTTTCCTGCTGTTACACACAGACACACGGAGCTCTGCTGTGGAAAGACGTCTCCTCCGAGGTGTAGCGAAGAGAAACACACGTTTCTTTTCACACATTAGCCAATCACAGTGGTCATTAAAAAAAAAAAAATCGGCAAATTTACTGGTCCGCACGGGGACAGCTCTCCATTCCGACACCCCTCCACTTCGACACCCCGCTGTTCCGAAATACCCCCACTTCGAAACACCGCTACTCCGACACCCCCTCCTCCCCCCCGCAGCTGTCCAAGGTGCTGAACCGCGTGACGTTGTTTACATTCTGCTTTGTGGCTTGTCTGTGAAACGTGCGCTGCTCAGGGACTGGGCAGATCTGTCCCACTTGCTTTCTCCCCGACTCCGTTGTTGGAGATCTCCACATAGTAATAGAAATACACTTTTTTTCTTTTTCTCCCCCCCTCCTCCGCTCGAGCGCGGCTGAACCCGGCTTGAGCTCACAGGGGCGCGAGGCTGCTGCAGCCGCCGCTCGTGCTGACAGCTGACTGAGGGAGATGCTTTGGTTGGGTTTAGGCAATGAAGAAAGGAGTTGGTTAAGTTTAGTAAAAAGACCAGGTAGAGGCTAGACAGGCTAGAAGCATAATGAACATTATGTCATTAATACAGTATGAAGTATTTGCTTGTTTTGCAGTTAATTATGCACATGATCCGTTTGACCCCAAAAAGGAAAAAAGGATCAATGCGCACTGCGCACTGCACAGCCTCTGGTTCCTTTCTGATTAGGTCCGTCTGTCCGTTCGGAGTGGGGGGGTTTCCCCCACTGGCCTTTTCGGAGTAGCGGGGTCTTTAGAAAAAATAGAAAACCCCGCTATTACGATGAATGGAAGTCTATTGTCGGAAAGGCGGGGCTTCGGAAAGGCGGGGTGTAACCGGTCGCACATGCGCGAGTAGATGAACAATTTACTCTCATTGTATCAAATTTTAGTCGCAAAATGCGACCAGTCGCAGTCTAGAGCCCTGTAATAGACTGTAGAGATGTGTGTTGCAGTAGTACACCCTACATTTTAAAATAATTACAACATTATTGGTGCTACTTTATTAGAAATGTTTTTGTTAAGTTTTGATGAAAAATTTCTCTTAAGGATGATCACTTTTGCTTATTTCTTTCTTATTCATACATGATGGAGTGTGTATGTTGCTCTGTGCTATCTCAGTGGGAACTTGTGACATTATGCACCAACCAACAGTGGACCCCTGTCATTCCATATAAACCAAGTGTGGACCTTTTTCTACAACGTAAATCAACTAATAATTCCTATTCATTAGATTCACATGACGAAAAACCCCGGACTGCAGTTTTATTCCATCCCAAAAGACGTAAAGTTATAGGCGGAATAAATGGTTGACTGCAGACAGTCTATCAGTCGCAGCGTGGGCTGTGACAAGTCTCACAAAAAGAGGGGATTCCCTTTTTTTTTAATAACATGGATATATTGAATTTGCATTTTGATTACTTCCTTATTAATTACTCACTGATTCTGCATTTAGGGTCTTTTATTTCTGTATAACAGACCATTGCTAAGTAAAACGGGCCGTTGCTAGGGACGCCGCTCTGATCAGCGGAGCAGGGCAGAAGAACTATCAAGGATTTTTACCTTGTGTTTTAGTTTCACACCAGCTTCAGAATAATTGTGATGTTAGAAAAATGACTTGTAGCTTGTTAGAGGGAGAGTGGAGGCTCTCTGCCTCAGTGCCTCCCTCACCGCTGCTGGAAACCAAACCTGCGATAAGAGCGGACAGAGCGGACGGGCCAGCGCAGTGTCACAGCTGTGACCAGCTGTGTCTGTGCCACCGCGAGTCCATGACACAAACGTGTCCCGTAACCGTCATCTCTTATGACAGACAGGACTACATAAATGCGCACATCGTAACATTTACATGATAATTCATCAATCTACTGATTGATTATCAAAAGCTTGTTGAAAACAACTGCACACGAGTCGACCGAGAGGAGGGTGAGGAGCAAACAGCGGAGAAGTGACCGGACTAAGGAATTTGATCAACATTACGTCTCTAATTAATTAATTCATAAACTTGTGTCATTATGCACTAACCAACAGTGGACCTCTGTCATTCCATATAAACCAAGTGTGGACCTTTTTTCTGTAATGTAAAACAGTAAATAAAATACATCCTTATGAATACAGATTTATGATGCAAGTACATTAAAGCAGAAGTAAGCGATATTTTTGTGTTAATATAAGTCTTAAATAGTTATATCTTCCGACAGCAATCACTTACATAGAGTGTTTGGACCGAAACACGGGTCTCTCAGTCACTCTGCTCTGCTCTGAGCCGAGGAGAAAACTTTTATCGTATCCTACAAGTTTTATCCAATGAGGAGAGAGAACAGCATAAAGGGCTGTGTGTGTGCAGGGACGAGGACCAATAGATCCATGACGAGGGCGGGGGCTGCTAACTCCATCGGCTGACAAAACGTTATGGTGCATTCAAGGCAACTCGTAACTCGTGTTTTTCCGACCTGTGAAGTCGTACCAGTTCGATCTGGTACGACTTCACAGGTCAGAAGTTACGAGTGGCCATTATAGTGCACTTTCACAGGTAAAACAGGTCGGAAAAACACGGGTGGGTTGCCTGGAACGCTACAAAGTCGTAAGTTGTGACGTGAAGCTGCAATTTACGGTTTCAAAAGCCTGCCTAGAACGCGGCATTAGCCAAAACGACCGGATCGCTTACTTCTGCTTTAAGATTACCCTAAATCCTAAAACCCTCTATTAAAAAAATAATAGACTGTAGAAATGTGTGTTGCAGTAGTACACCCTACATTTAAAAATAATTACAACATTATTGGTGCTACTTTATTGTTTGTTTTAAGTTTTGATGAAAGTTTTCTCTTAAAAACTATCACTTTTGCTTATTTCTTTCTTATTCATACATGAGTGTGTATGTCACTCCATGCTAACTAAGTGGGAACGTGTGTCATTATACACCAACCAACAATGGACCTCTGTCATTCCATATAAACCAAGTGTGGACCTTTTTCTGCAATGTAAATCAACTAATAATTACTATAAATACAGATTGAGAACACATGTATATTGTAAAATTGAAGCCCTGTGCTTAAAAAAACTGGACAAGCAACAATAGCAAGGTCAATTATTTTTAATGTTTAATCAGAATTCAACAAAAATGATCTAAATGACCATTTTATTTCTAATTGTGTTATGGGTGTTCAATTTTTTCAATATTTTAAAATTTCTATTATACCTAATACAGTGTTGAGTTCAAACTTAAGACATCCGTGAAAACGGAACCTTCATATTTTGTTACAAAGAATAACAATTTACGTTTCAAGGTACTGGTTTGTTTACTAAGTAGCCTGTTTGATAGCCTCTCTACAGTCTGAAAGGCTGCCGGGGCTGCAAGTCGTTCACTCTATGGAGGAGTGTAAGAAACGACGTGTGTGAATGAGTCGTTAAAATCGCTGCTCCAGGTTAAAAGAGCCAAGAAGGCAATGGGCCCAGACCACATTCCCCCCAGACTGCTCAGGGCATGTGCAGGACAGCTGGCAGAGGTGTTCCACTACCTGTTTCAACCTCTCTCTGGAACTAGGGAGAGTCCCCCAGCTGTGGAAGACCTCCTGCATCATTCCAGTGCCAAAGGTGAAACATCCTAAGGCAAGGCAAGGCAAGGCAATTTTATTTGTATAGCCCGTTTTTACAAACAGATTTGTCTCAAAGGGCTTTACATGGCATCACAACAACATCCTCTGTCCTTAGACCCTCACATCGACTGAGGAAAAACTCCATGGAAACCCTTTTAACAGGGAAAAATCGGAGAAACCTCAGGGTGAGCAACAGAGGAGGGATCCCTCACCCAGGACGGACAGACGTGCAATAGATGTTGTTACAGACAAGAAAACAGTTTACAGTTTGTCACAGAATGTGCGAAATATGGAAATGTTAGCAGGAGTTGATGAAGGCAGTCTCTGGTGAGGGGAGGGGGGGGGGGCAGGGAGAGCCGGTCAGCTCGATGGGAGGACTGGGTGGCAGACTGGTCCATGGGAAGGAAGGGGAGGCCGGTCTAACAGCAGGGGACGGGGTGGGAGGGGAGCGATGCAGGCGGCGGCTGGTGCAGAGAGATGGAGCTCCGGTGGATCTGCGGAAACACAGAGAGAGTGCGAGACACCAAGGCCAAACTACAAAGTACAGCAGAAAATGACAGTTCAAAAATATACTGAGGAGAGGGGAGGGGAGGAGAGGAGAGGAGAGGAGAGGGGAGGGGAGGGGAGGGGAGGGGAGGGGAGGAGAGGAGAGGAGAGGAGAGGAGAGGAGAGGAGAGGAGAGGAGAGGAGAGGAAAGGAGAGGGCTCTGTGTAACCAGATGTGTCCCCAGCAGTCTAAGCCTATAGCAGCGTAGCTATAAAATGGTTCAGAGCTACCTGAACCAGCCCTAACTAAAAGCCCTGTCATAAAGGAAGGTCTTAAGTCTAGACTTAAATGTAGTTAGAGTGTCTGCCTCTTTGACCCATGGAGAGAGCTGGTTCCACAGTAAAGGAGCCCGGTAACTGAAGGCTCTACCTCCCAGTCTGTTTTTAGAGATACTGGGAGTCACTAACAGACCTGCGTTCTGGGAGCGGAGTGCTCTGGTAGGACAGTAAGGAATGATTAGTTCTTTCAGATAGGATGGAGCTTTATCATTAAGAGCCTTATAAGTCAGCAGAAGGATTTTGAAGTCTATTCTAAATCCTACAGGAAGCCAGTGGAGAGAAGCTAAGGTGGGAGAGATGTGCTCTCTCTTCCTAACTCCTGTCAAAACCCTTGCTGCGGCATTCTGGACCAGCTGGAGACTCTTTAGAGAGTTTTTCGGACATCCTGACAGGAGAGAGTTGCAGTAGTCTAGCCTAGAAGTGATAAATGCATGTACTAGTTTCTCAGCATCACTCTGGGAGAGGATATTCCTAATCTTAGTGATACTGCGCAGATGGAAGAAGGCGGTCCTAGTCACGTGTTTTATGTGGGAGCTAAAGGAAAGGTCCTGGTCAAAAATGACTCCAAGGTTCCTCGCGGTTGTACTCGGGGTCAGGGTGATGCCATCTAGAGTAGCGATCTGATTAGAGAACGTGTCCCTGAGATGTTTAGGTCCAAACACAATAACCTCAGTTTTATCTGAATTCAGTAGCAAGAAGTTAGAGGACATCCAGGATCTAATGTCTTTCAGACAGTCTTGCAGATTGATGAGGCGGCTTCTGTCATCTGGCTCCATGGACAAGTAGAGTTGCGTATCATCCGCATAACAGTGAAAATTGATTGAGTGCTTCCGGATGATGCCACCTAATGGGAGCATGTAAAGAATGAAGAGGATTGGCCCTAAGACTGAACCCTGCGGTACACCATACGTAACTCTGCTATACTCTGAGTGGTCGTTATTAACATTAACAAATGGAAACCTGTCAGATAAGTATGACTTAAACCATTTTAGGGCAGTTCCTTTAATCCCTATTTCATGATCTAGTCTCTGCAGCAGGATGCTGTGGTCGATGGTGTCGAATGCAGCACTGAGGTCCAAAAGTACAAGAACAGAGACGAGACCTCTGTCTGAAGCTATAAGAAGATCATTAGAGACTTTGACAAGTGCTGTTTCAGTGCTATGGTGTTCTCTGAATCCAGAGTGGAAAGCTTCAAAGAGCTCGTTGCTGTGCAGATGTTCATGTAGCTGCTTCAGGACAATCTTCTCAAGGATCTTAGAGATGTAAGGAAGGTTGGATATAGGCCGATAGTTGGCGAGGACATCTGGGTCAAGAGAGGGTTTTTTAAGTAAAGGGTTAATGACAGCCACCTTGAAGGCCTGTGGCACGTAGCCTGTGGCTAAGGAAAGATTGATTTGGTTCAGAAAAGAAATGTTAATTAAGGGGAAGACATCCTTAAGTAGTCTTGTCAGAACTGGATCCAGCAGACATGTGGCTGACTTGGAAGAAGTAATTGCAGAAGTTAAATCTGACAGGTCGATGGGAGAGAAGCTGTCCAAGTGTGTACCAAGTCTGGGAGGTGCTTCTATGGGTACTGTAATCTGTGGTCCATTACTAGCAATTTTTGTTCGAATGTGGCAAGGTCATCGAGAACGTGCATGTGAAAAGAGGGGGAGAGATGTGACAGTTGAGGTTCCTGTCACTATGCCTCCAATTGATCATGTGCCCTGGCTACTTGGCCAAGGGGATGTCCCTTTGGGTGACTGGCAAGCGCGCATGACTCTTACCCGGGAGGTGTGGGTTCAATCCCCGCTCGGGCCCTCTTCACCTTGCCACATTCTGGCGCTGTTGGCAGGATCCATGTAGCACTAGTGGTGGGTCCATGGATTCCTAATGTGTGGCAGCCTGCGGGGAAGCACGACGACGTGCTTGTGAAAAGAGGGGGAGAGATGTGACAGTTGAGGTTCCTTTCACTATGCCTCCAATTGATCATGCGCCCTGGCTACTTGGCCAACGGGATGTCCCTTTGGGTGACTGGCAAGCGCGCGTGACTCTTACCCGGGAGGTGTGGGTTCAATCCCCGCCCGGGCCCTCTTCACCTTGCCACATTATGTGACAGTTCCTGTCACTATGCCTCCAATTGATCATGTGCCCTGGCTACTTGGCCAAGGGGATGTCCCTTTGGGTGACTGGCAAGCGCGCGTGACTCTTACCCGGGAGGTGTGGGTTCAATCCCCGCTCGGGCCCTCTTCACCTTGCCACATAATATTAACTATCTTTTCGGTAAAGAAAGTTAGGAAGTCGTTGCTGCTGAGAGTTGGAGGGATGGATGGCTCAACAACACTATGGTTCTTGGTTAGCCTGGCCACAGTGTTGAAAAGGAACCTGGGGTTGTTCTTATTCTTTTCTATTAGAGATGAATAGTAATTGCTTCTAGCATTACGGAGTTCTTTTTTATATATTAATAAACTATCCTTCCAGGCTTGACGGTCTTCCTCATGTTGGCTGGAATGTGTTTTCCTTTCCAGCTGTCTGGTCTTCTGTTTTAAAGCGCGCAAGTTTGGGCTGTACCAGGGAGCTATTCTTTTCTGATTGATAACTTTCTTTTTCAGGGGAGCTACAGCATCAAGTTTTCCAAGGAGTGCTGCTGCAGTGCTATCCACAAGATAGTCCACCTGTGTGGGGGTGAAACCAGCATAACTGCCCATAATATGGTTACAGAATGTGGTGAAGTCAGCATCACTGCCCATAATATGGTTACAGGATGTGGCAGCAAGCTCTGCTGGAATAAGCTCTTTAAATCTAGAAACAGCAGTGTCAGATAGACATCTACTGTAGCAGGATTTTTTCCCAGGTAGGATATAATTTGTTAAAGTAAATTCAAATGTTATTAAAGAATGGTCGGACAAGACGGGGTTCTGAAGAAGAACTGTGACATGGTCAGCTTCTATTCCATAAGTAAGTACTAAGTCAAGGATATGATTAAAAGTGTGAGTGGGTTTGTTTACCCTCTGAGAGAAGCCGACTGAATCCAAAAGTGACTTGAATGCAGTAGCCAGACAATCATTATCGACGTCCACATGAATGTTAAAGTCACCTACTATAATGACTTTGTCTGAGCTCATTGCTAAATTTGACAGAAAGTCAGGGAATTCTTCTAGAAACTCAGAATAAGGTGCAGGAGGACGATACACTACAGCAAGTAAGAGTGGTTTTTCTGCTTTCCAGTCTGGGTGAGAGAGGCTGACAGTAAGGCTTTCAAATGTATTATATGAACTATTATGTCTAGGGTTGATAATCAGATTTGACTGATAAATAGCAGCCACTCCTCCTCCTCGGCCTGTGTTACGAGGCACATGACAGTTAAAGCAGATATCAGTGGAATGTTTTTGTTAATATAAGTCCTAAATAGTCCTATTTTCCGTCAGCAATCACTTACATGAAGTATTTCAGCCTAAACACGAGTCTCTCCGTCACTCTGCTCTGCTGTAACCCGAGGAGAAAATTTTCCTTGTGGGATACAAGTGTTATCCAATGAGGGGAGAGAACGGCATGAAGGGCTGTGTGTGCAGCCAAGGGATGCGCGTGAATGTGGTGACGTAGCACGAGGACCAATTGATGCCTGACAAGGGCGGGGGCTGCTAACTCATGGTGCGTTCAAGGAAACTCGTACTTTGTGTTTTTCCTTCCTGTGAAGTCATACCAGTTCGATCTGGTACGAGTTCACGGGTCGGAAGTTACGAGTGGCCGTTATAGGGAACTTTCACAGACAACAGGACGGTAAAAACACGAGCTACGGGTTACCTGGAACGCTACCAAGTCGTAGTTGTGACTTAAAGCTGTAACTTACGGTTTCAAAAGCCTGCCTTGAACACAGCATTAGCCGAAACGGCCGTGCCGCTGTTATCTGCTTTAATGTAACTAGGAGGGGTAGATTCATTCAAACTAACATATTCATCTTGCTGCAACCAGGTCTCAGTTAGTGTTAATATGTCAATATGGTGACTTGTAATTAAGTCATTCACTAGGAGAGACTTGGATGGGAGAGAACGAATGTTGAGCAAACCACATTTAATAGTACTATTAGTTTGGCTTGCTGGAGCAGTGGTTTTGATTTTAACTAAGTTGCTATAAACAACTCTTCTAGATTCGGGTTTAGGCTTAGACAGCCTCAAGGCAGACACAGTTTCTATAGGCTGGGTGGGTGACAACAAGAGGGACCCAGCAGAGGGGCGTGTTAAACTGCGGCTCTGCCTGCTGGTCTGAACTCTGGGTGCTTGTCAGGGATTAGCACGGCTAATAAAGTTCCCTATGTTACTAGATAGGAGGGATGCGCCATCCAGAGTAGGATGGACGCCATCTCTCCGAATCAGACCAGTCTTTCCCCAGAAGGAGGTCCAGTTATCTATGTAAGCCACGTCGTTATCTAAGCACCACCTAGACATCCAGCGATGGAATGAACGCATGCGGCTAAACATATCGTCACTCCAACTCCAGCGCATTCAACACCATCCAGCCCTCCCTGCTAGCAGAGAAGCTCCATGCCGTGCAGGTGGACCATGACATTGTGGCCTGGATAACCAACTACTTATCCGACAGGCCACAGTATGTTAAACTTCAGGCGTCACTGTCAGATGTGGTGTCAGGAAGCACCGGTGCACCCCAGGGAACGGTGCTGTTGCCGTTCCTCTTCACCATCTACACCTCAGACTTCAGACACAATTCCAGCAGGTGTCACCTCCAGAAGTTCTCAGACGACTCCTCAATTGTTGGATGTGTCAGCGAGGACGATGAGGAGGAGTACAGAGGTGTGGTGGAGAGATTTGTCCGCTGGTCAGAGGAGAACCATCTCAGGCTCAACATCACCAAAACCAAAGAGCTGGTGATCGACTACCGGAAGCACGGGAGGCCCCCATTACCATCCAGGGGGAGCAGGTGGAGATAGTGGACTCCTATAAGTTTTTGGGGGTCCACATTAACAACAGGCTGGACTGGAAGGACAACACAGATGCTGCATACAGGAAGGGACAGAGCTGCATGTACTTCCTGCGGAGGCTCAGGCCCTTTAATGTGTGTAGTAAACTGTTGGCCACTTTTTACCAATCTATGGTGGCCAGTGTGTTGTTCTTTGCTGTAGTGTGCTGGGGTGGAGGCATCAAGGAGGGAGAGAGGAACAGGATCAACAAGCTGGTGAGGAAGGCCAGCAGTGTGGTGGGCCACAAACTGGACAGTCAGGAGGCAGTGGCGGAGAGGAGGATAAAGGTCAAGATCAACAACATTCTGGAGAACCCCTCCCACCCCCTCTATGAGGAGCTGTGGTTGAGGGGGAACACCTCCAGCCAGAGACTGACTCTCCCTGGGTGCAGAATGGAGCGGTTTAGGCGCTCCTTTCTCCCCACAGCCATCAGACTGTTGTGCTTGAGCGTGAGCACACACGCACACATGCACGAACACACACGGAGAGATCGAAGCACTTTATTAACTCACAAGCCATTATTTATTTTTTATCAACTTATTTAATTTATTAGTGATAGGTTACCTTTTTTGTGTTCCTTGTCTTGTATCTGTTGCTGCTGTGACAAAGTGAATTTCCCCCTTGGGGGATTAATAAAGTTTTATTCTATTTATTATTATAACTGACCTTTCATAGAAGAACCTCAGAGAGGTAAGAGGTAAGATAAGAAGACAAGTCCATATGTGAATCAGTGAGCACAGAAATCATCAGTGTTGCCTACAGTAAAGTAATAAACAAGCAATAAACAATTAATGAGTAACAAGAAAGGCACCAGCTTCATCAACTTTACCACCATCAAGGCCAAAGTCCGTCCATGTGTCTGCTGATAAGTTACAGCCAGTGTAATAACTGCAGCTCATGAACAAAGATAACTTTCACTTTTTTTTATTCATCTCACGATCACATACATGGTATGGAGCACAAACATTAGAAAAAACAAGCAATCAAGGTCAAGGTCAAGGTCAAGGTTTCTTTATTAATACCAGCTGGTAAATTTGTTGTGCAGACAGGCACTCAGCAATCCCAGTACAAAAAACAGCCGCACACAGACATCATGACACACAAATCACAAAAATAAAAGACAACATAATCAAAATACATGGTCAGAGTCATAGGAGTAGAAATAGGAAAGTGCTTCTACATAGAAAAGTGCTTCTACGTGTCCCTAGGGTCAGCTAAGTTCAATATGAACAAGATCACCTTGTGGCTTTACTATTCAGCATTACAATTGCTGTGGGTATGAAGCTACTTCTGTACCGTTTTGTCCTGCCCTTAGGGGCCACAAAACGACAGCCAGAGCGAAGGAGCTGGAACTCGCCATGCAAAGGATGTGAGCAGTCATTACGAATAGCGCTGGCTTTACGCTGCAGCTGTGTGTCGTAGAGGGCTGCCATGGTAAATTGAGGCTCACCAATTATCCTACCAGCCCATTTGATAATCTGATTCAGGGAATTTTTGTCCTGCAGTGACAGATTACCAAACCAGGACACCAGGGCAAAAGATAACACGGACTCGATAAAAGCTCGATAAAATAGCCTGAGCAAAGTTTTGTCAATGTAAAAACTGGACAATTTCCGAAGATAAAACAGACGCTGGTGTCCCCTCTTACACACTGCTTCACAGTTCTTGTTGAAAGACAGTTTAGAATCAATTACAGTCCCCAGATATTTATAGCTTTCCACACATTCCACAGGTTGGCCCTTAATGACTGTGGGATCACAATTTGGAGTCTGTGCCCTAAAATCAATAGTCATGTCCTTTGTCTTGGATGTATTGAGCACCAAAAAAGAGAGATCACACCAACTAATAAAATCCTGCAAGACTGGGCCATGGCTGGATTCATTGTTATGCAACAAACTCACAATGACTGTGTCGTCTGCAAATTTTAAAATGTGCCTGTTTTCATAAACACTCCTGCACATGTTTGTGTAAAGAATAAAAAGTAAAGGGGAGAGAACACATCCCTGAGGTGAGCCAGTAGAGGAGCATAGTGACTCAGATAAAACACCATTCACTTTGACTCTTTGTGTTCTATCTGTTAAGAAATCTAAAATCCAACCCACCAAATTCTGGCTCAGCTGAAAGTGCTCGATAAGCCTTGTGGCTAAAATGTGAGGTTGGATGGTGTTAAAAGCTGACGAAAAATCAATAAAAGTCAGTTTAACATGGGTTTTGTTTCCCTCCAGATGTTTAAATAAAAGATTCAGCAGGGTAAGTATGGCGTCATCAACACCTCTATGGGCCCTGTAAGCAAACTGCATAGGGTCAAGTGCATGTGCTGTTCTCCCTAGCAGTTCTGATTTGACAAGTTTTTCGAATAATTTCATTAAAAGAGAGGTGAGGGCGATCGGTCTAAAATCATTCAGAGTTTTAGGTCTGCTGACTTTAGGGACAGGGATAATCTCTGCTTGTTTCCATAACCTGGGCACCTTTTGCTGACTCAATGACACATTGAAAATGTGATGAACAATAGGACTCAATTGTTTTGCACATGACTTCAGTAAAATACCACTGATTTTATCGGGTCCAGGGCTTTTATTTCAAGCATAGCAAGGAGGCAGTGGGGCTGTACATACTTCACATATCTGACAAATGGAGGACAAACAAAACAAAACAAAACAAAACAAAACAAAACAAAAAGTATAATTTAAACAAAGGACACACTTCAGAAAGGCACCTAACTTATAAATAACTTATGTTTTATCCGACTGTAGTAACAAAATTAGTTTAAACATACATGGGCGACAAACATGAAGGTATTTTTCTCTGAAATATGTGATATAATGTGTTCTTGCACTCAAACAGGACATGGAACTCATCGCCAAGCTGTCTGTCATCGCAATGGTCACATACAGTAACCTCCGACTTCTATCAAGTCCTTTATACCTTCCGATAACTTTTGGTATTCGTGTATTGTTTACTCTGAAGTGGCAAATGGCCTGTCTATACTTTTGGTTTGAACACAATAAATACTTATCTAGTTTGAACTCTTGTTTAAACTCAGTGTAGATGTCACATGATGTCATGCTACCAAGATGTCATGGCGTGTGCCTTCCTAAATCAAGTCCAAACTATTTAATTTCAGTTGAAACAGAGATAAAAACGATGAAGCCAGTTTTGGACTGAGACCATGTTTGTTCGTTTTTTTTCACACGGACATAAGAAGACAAGTCCATATGTGAATCAGTGAGCACAGCAATCATCAGTGTTTCCCACAGTTAAGTAATAAACAAGCAATAAACAGTTAATGAGTAACAAGAAAGGCACCAGCTTCATATGACCATCAAGGCAAAAGTCCGTCTATGTGTCTGCCAGAGGTGGGTAGTAACGCGCTACATTTACTCCGTTACATTTACTTGAGTAACTTTTTGGATAAATTGTACTTCTAAGAGTAGTTTCAATGGAGCATACTTGTTACTTTTACTTGAGTATATTTCTTCAGAAGAAGCGGTACTTTTACTCCGTTACATTGAGCTTCATTCCGGTCGCTACTCGCTACTTTTTCTTATCGATCTAATGTGAAAATTGTTTATGTTTTAATGGAGATACTTCCGAGCCTCTGTCACATGACTGCATGTCACCAATCAGATGTAGCCACTTGCGACGTTTGCCTCCGTGTAACCAATCAGACAGAGCCAGGCAGTCACATGACCGCACACAAAATCTCCGCGATAAACAGGACGGCCACTCCGCCTCAAATTTGAGAAACTGCGGCTACTAAATGATTAGGATGACGTCAGCCCTGGTATGTCGTGGATAATGTCCGTCAAGGCAAAGATATTCAATATAAACCGTCTTTGGTGAAGGTTCTCAGTCATCCAGGTCATCTTATTTTTCTTCCTCCCCAGGAAGTTTAAACCCCATACACACCTGGAGACATGTGACTCCTAGTCACATGACCACCCCTCCAGTTTCGGGAGTGTGGTCATGTGACTCGAGTCTCGGGGGTGTGGTCATGTGACTTTGGTTTCACTAGAAACCAATCATAGGACCACCCACTCTGGGTTTAAATACCTGGTTCTGGCATTAGTCTCAGACAGTTCATAGACCTATGTAAGTTATTGTGGCTGGATTTGTCTTAATTTATGTTACTTTGTAAAAAAAAAAAAAAGTAATCTAGGCTATTGTCTTAGTTAAATGTTGTTCTTTGGCAATATCTGGATTTTTTCATTGCTATTATATTTTTGTGTATTTGATTAGGCCTACATTTACGCACTGATCATTAAACAAACAAATCTGAGGTTACTCAGCAGTTACTCAGTACTTGAGTAGCTTTTTCACCAAGTACTTTCTACTCTTACTCAAGTAAATATTTGAATGGCTACTTCTTACTTTTACTTGAGTAATATTATTCTAAAGTAACTATACTCTTACTTGAGTACAATTTTTGGCTACCCACCTCTGGTGTCTGCTGATAAGTTACAGACATTGTGTGGCTCATGTCGGGGAGAAAACAACATGTGGTGGTAAATGGGGTTAACTCAGCCAGCCTTGAGTGCAGTATCGGGGTCCCTCAGGGATCGGTCCTTGGACCAATTTTGTTCTCTCTGTTTATTAATAACCTTCCTAGCCTTGATCAGAATGTCCACACTATAATGTACGCAGACGATGTAGTGATCCTCAAGGAGGCAAAATCCATCACAGAGGCCTCATCTTCCCTCACATCAGCTTTATCATGTATCGAGAAATGGCTTACTGCATCCTGTCTCTTGCTTAACACCAAGAAATCTGCTTGTATGATGTTCAGCAAACGACAAAAGAAAATAACCAACTCTAACGTGTTTGTAAATGGTGTGGAACTTGACATAATCGAGCATTTTAAATACCTGGGGTCTCATTTATAAAACTGTGCGTGAGATCGTTACTAAAAGGGTACGTACGCCCAAAAGCCAAGTTTTACGTGCGCCAGTAAATATTCAGACCTATAAAACCCTGCGTACGCACACTTGCAAGCAAACTTCCCTTTATAAATCACAGAGTTCCTACAAGTGTGCGCAGCTGAATCCGCTTCACGTTCCGCCCTGTACACGCCCTGTTTTAACCGTAGATGGTCAATGCAAACCACCACATGAATGCGATCTGCATGTCAATGAGCCTGACGTGCTCTTGTTCTGTCTGTGTTGTGAATAAGCTGCAGGTGTGAAAGTGGCGACGTGACGTGTTGCCGCAGCTGTTAACGACGTCAGCGGCTCAGAGCGCACACAGTGTTGTTTTGGTGCGCTGCCCTCTCAAATGCTGGGCCCGGTTCGGCACATGGTTACAACAATGACAACAGTTCTAATCTGAAACAAGTTATTAACCATTCGTCTCCCTCTCCCTCCTTTCTCCTCCAGCGGTGCCGTGGTGCAGAATTACGCACGGGGCTCACTGTATTATTTACAGTAATTAGACTGATCGATAAAACTTTGAATAATTAGCGGAATCAGTTACATTCTGAGGAATGATCAAACATGACACTTCTCTTGATAACAAGAAAACAGAATGTAACAATTGTGGGAACAATTACTGGATTTTTTTCCCCAGGGTTTGAGATTTAATTGACTCTCGATCATATGTTCACACAGTATCATACACCATGTATTTATCCCATGCAGCAGTGCCGTCCTCTCCTCCTCCTGCGCTCTGGGAGTGGACTGTATTGTTATTGTGTTAAATAAGAGTCTCACAAGTGACTATCAGGTTTGTGTTGTTTACTGCTAGAACCCGCTCTGTTACACTCACTTACAGCAGCCGTAAATCAACATTGGCTCCGCCTCTCTTTACGACAGTTACTGTTATCAGTACATCTTCCCCCTTCATAAACATAAACATATACACAGAGCTTTTAAAACAACAGCAAGGAAAGGCATATAGAAACAAGCAGCATAAACTACACCTTTAAAACATCTGCATGTGACTTATGAACACTCCTTTTGAAATATAGCAGGTAAATTATGAACACTACCCACGCCCAAGAGTCAATGACTGTTATAGTCTCTGTAGTCACAACTACAGGTCCAGTTTAACCACAGGCTTTCTGGTCCGCTCTGACCTGCGTAGCTGCATATACTGTTGCATCATTTTGGATGTGTCCCTTACCATCTCATCTGTATGGCACGGGACTTCTGTTACATTGTCACTATTGTGTCCTTCATCTATTCCCTGCTCGTTTAGCCTGTTCTCCAGCCTTAGGTCATCCTCTCTGACCACCTGTTGTTGCCATGGCTCTGTGGTTTTCAACAGATGCCTCCTGTTTCTGCGAAAGACATCACCATTCTCTGTCACGACATTGTATGACCTGGGAGCAACCTGTTGCAAAACGACAGCTCATCTGTCCCATGATCCAGGTCCTTCCATGCGAACCACATCCTTTTCCTGTAGTGGCACTAGAGCAGTGGCCGTGCGATCATGACATGCCTTTTGTTTCTGTTGTAGTCTTCTGGCTTTCTCCGACCACACCTCATCTCTGTGTTCAGGTATGTGTGTGATGTGACTGGGCAGTCTAGTACGGATCTTGCGCCCCAGCAACAGCTCAGCTGGTGACTTGCCACTTTCCAGCGGGGCTGCTCTGTATGACATCAGGGCCAGGTATGGGTCAGTATTGCTATGCGCTGCCTTTTTTAATAGTCTTTTCACAATCTGTACTCCTTTCTCAGCCTTTCCGTTGGCCTGCGGATAAAGAGGACTGGAAGTTACATGATTGAACTCATACTCTGACACAAACACCTGAAACTCATGACTTGCATAGGCAGGACCATTGTCAGAAACCAGAGTTAGTGGGATGCCCTGCCTGGAAAAGATTGCCTTCAGCTGACTTATTACTGCTCTTGATGTGATGCTAGGTAATAGATATGTCTCTGGATAATTTGAATAGTAATCTATTTCTAGCAAATAGTCTTTGCCCTCATAGTGAAATATGTCAGTTCCTACCTTCTCCCAAGGCTGTGATGGGAGCTCTGTGGTAATGAGGGGTTCCTTTGTTTGCTTGTAATGATGCTCCTGACATGTAGCACACTCACTGACCAGCTGGTCAATATCAGAGTTCATATTTGGCCAGTAAAGGGCCTCGCGTGCTCTCCTTTTTGACTTTTCTGCACCCAGATGCCCTTCGTGTATTCTGGTGAGCATTTCTCTACGCATTGATGTGGGCACGACAATCCTGTCACATTTAAGCAGAAGTCCATCCACCACAGAGAGCTCTGGCTGAATGTGATAATATTGTTTACATGACCCCTTCTTCCACCCCTCTCTTAGATTTCTCATCACCTTCAGCAGAATGGGGTCCTTTGCTGTTTCTGTGGCTATCTTTGACAGCTGTTCCTGTGTGGCCGGCAACGCTGCATAGACCATATCAACATGAAGAACCACGTCCTCATCTGTCGCAGCGTCATGTATGACATTAGGTGCAGCTCTGGACAACGTATCTGCAATGAACATTTGTGTGCCCGGTACATATGTGAGTTTATAATCATAACACTGCAGTTTAATCATAAGCCTCTGTATCCTTGGCGACATGTCACACAGGTTCTTCTTAGCAATCCCGAGCAGTGGCTTGTGGTCTGTTTCAAGGATAACCTTAGGAAGTCCATAAATGTAAGTATGAAATTTTTCACAACCAAAAGCCAAACCAAGGCATTCCTTTTCTATTTGTGCATATCTGCACTCTGCAGCCGTCATTGAGCGTGATGCATACGCTACTGGATGCCATGCTCCTTCATCCTCCTGGAGGAGGACGGCCCCCAGACCATCTTTTGAGGCGTCTGTAGAAACTTTTGTTTTCTTTTCAGGACAGAAGAACTTCAGTAGGGGTTCACTTGCTAGAGCACTTAACAGTTCCTTCCATTCTGTGTCATGTTCCTGTGCCCACTGGAAGTGTGTCTCACGATGTAATAGCTTTCTTAGATGAGCAGCTAAATTTGGCACAAATTTCCCCAGATAGTTCAGCATTCCAAGGGCCCTCTGTACCCCTTTTCTGTCTTTTGGCTTCTCCATGTCATGTATAGCTTTTACTTTTACCTCATCTGGTTGAACTCCAGCTGTGGTGATCTTGTCTCCAAGGAACTTGATTTCACTGACACTGAACTGACATTTTTCTCTGTTTAATTTGAGTCCATACTCTTGTATCCTCTTGAGTGTCTTCTCCAGTCTGGTGTCATGCTCTTTCTGTGTGGCGCCCCACACAACCAGATCATCCACATACACCCGCACACCGTCCAGCCCCTCAATGATTTGCTCCATTGCACGGTGGAAGATTTCAGGGGCAGAACTAATTCCAAAGGGCAAACGTTGGTATGAGTACCTGCCAAATGGAGTATTAAAGGTGCATAGCTTGGCACTCTCCTTGTCAATCTTTAGTTGCCAAAAACCATGTGAGGCGTCCATCTTAGAAAAGTACTTTGCTCCTGTCATTTCGCTAATTATTTCCTCCCTTTTTGGTATCTGATAGTGTTCTCTTTTAATGTTAGCATTAAGGTCCTTTGGGTCCATGCAAACTCGGAGTTTGTCATTTTTCTTTGAGTTGACACAGACCATAGAATTTACCCAGTCAGTGGGCTCTTCTACCCTCTTTATGACAGCCAGGCTCACCATGCGGTCTAGTTCTGCCTTCAGTCTGTCACGGAGAGCTACCGGGACTCTTCTGGGTGCGTGGATCACAGGTTGTGCATCCTCTCTCAGTTTGATGGAGTATGTGAAGGGCAGCGCTCCAAAGCCCTGAAATACATCTGCAGTCATTTTTTTTATAGGGTGCCATTTGGACATAATAACTTGTGGAAAAAAAATATTTGATTCACCCAGATTTTAATGTTTACTTTAAAAAAGGACACATTTAACTTACTGAAAAACATATTGGTTGAGCTCAGGCACCTACATAATATTATATATTATTATTTATATCCACTCTGTTAAGGACATAGACATACCATTTTTAATGTGTTTTTACTGCATGACTCCTTATGAAATTATATTTTTAAAGAAAGTGTATGCCCCTCACTTTAGTCAGATAGTTTATTTTACAATTAAGTTATTTTAAATAAGTTTTTATTTAGAAAAACAAGTGTGTATTATGATCATGGAACATATTCCTCCAGTTAATTTCCTTAAAAAAGTGAATTATGATGCAAATTACAAAAAAATTCTAGCCTGTACATTCAAACCCCTCCATATCATTATGTCACTACAAATACATAGTTAAAATATTTTTATTTCATTAAACTATGATGGAAAAATAACATAACAGAGTGGACAGAGGTCTAACAGAGTGGACAGTATCATAACAAAGTGGACGAAACACAGTCAATAATACATACAGTATATGTCCACTCTGTTAAGTTAACTTGAATAAGGATAACAGAGTGGACACTAACAGAGTGGACATTTTGAGCTAAAGTTAGCCCTCAGCCTGGCTTTGCTAGCTTAATAGCTAACATGACTTTGGATACTTGATATGAAATCTATAATTTTACACAAAACCCTTTTGAAATGGTTCAATTTGATTAATTTCTTTGATATATAGCGTTAACAGAGTGGACACGTTATGATCAACCACACTGAACTTACTTCATAAAACTGCAAAATCTGATTTTTAAAGAGGTAAAAAAATAAAAAGTTGACCACAGTTGAATTTCCCACCACTGGTGTGATGTCTCCTCAGAAGAGTGATGTCACTGATAAATAAGGGAATTTTCTTAAAAGGGCACAAACACAACTTAACAGAGTGGACAATGACACCGGGGACGAACATAAAACCTTAATTTTTTCATTTAAAAAATATATTTTGATTAAAAAACAGCACATGATTAAAGATAGTTTATCCAGGACAATGAAATCCTAAAATTTTTTTTTGAAATTTTTCTACTTTTATTAGCTATTCTCTAGATTGAATTTTAATGAACCGCACTGGGGACATAGCAAAATTCCGTAACATCCTTTTAATAAAAGTAGATTAAATTTAAAAAATAGAATTTGGGAGCCTGTACCCTTGAATTTATAAGAGAGGACAATTGACAATACACAAAAAAGCAAATTGAATGAGTATTTGTCCAACTTTAGTGAAAATACAGCTTAATTTATACTGGGGACACAAATGGCACCCTATAATCTGTACTGCTTAGTGGGGCACTTTGCACATCTGCCATTTCATTGATGGCGTAGACTCGTTTAACCAAGCCCAAATCCACACATGCTTTATCCCCCAATAGTGTCTCGTGTCCGTCAGGTACAACAGTGAACATCACATGATGAAGGCGGTTCTTGTGCTTAATTGTCAGCCTGCATGTTCCCTTTGTCTCTATGCTCTGTCCATTATATGCCTTCAAAGCCACTGTTTTGTTCAATATCTTGGGTCTCACCTTGAGATTCTGTGCAACACTCCAGGGGTCTCATTTATAACCGTTGCGTACGCACAAAACGGGGCTGAAAGTGGCGTACGTGACTTTTCACGCCAAGGTTGTGATCTATAAAAAACAAACTTGACGGGAGAATGTGCGCAGCTCTAAGCAAACTCTGACCCATGCGTACGCATAGTTTGGAGGAAAAGGGGAATTGGCGACACAGACGGTGTGGTGGTGAACTGAAATCAGACTCAGGAAATGATGATTGAGAAGAAGGATTATGTTTTTATTATCGGCCGTTACACATTTAATTTCAACCCATATGCATTAGATGTTGCCACGGTGATTTAATTCAACAGCGCCCTTATTTTGCATCGGACTGGTGTTTCAGAAACATCTTCTTAGAATCTAACTTAAAATTTAAAATCAAAATTCCTTCTCTATATTTAATCACCACCATCTCTCCGTCATATTGTCCACTGCCAGAGTGCAGGAGGAGGAGAGGACGGCGCTGCTGCATGGGATAAATACATGGTACTATATGTTCCTACAACCCGGTCTCACGGGAAATCGTGTTAACTGACACGAAATTTTAATCTATTGATCGTGCTGGCCAACACGATTTCCTTGTTTTTTCGTGTTGCTCAGAACGAATTTTAAACTAATGTATTTCAATTGGAAGTTAATTTCGTGCGTGCAAGCACGACATTCAAATGCCATGGCGCACAGAAGGGCTTTGATTTTATTTAATTTCTGAACCTTGACATCAACTGAATACAACATTTTAATCATCAGAGATTCCTCATATATCATATTACATATCGTAGCCATATCGAACTCGCCCCCCCCCTCCCGTTTCTTTAATGTTAGGCTACGTCAAGCCTGTACATTTAAGAAGTGATATTCAGCATCATATCGTCCTATCTGATGCTTTTATTGTTCCCTTTTGTTGCAGGATTCAGGCATTTTGTGATTAGAAACCTATTTTATGGTTATTTTTAATATCTGCTTCCTGCTCCCCCCCCCGAATCGAATGTCCCGTTAATATAATACATCCATGTCCGCATTTATTTTTCATATTGCGAGGTAAACTTTTTAACAAACAGTTTTTTCCGGGTTTTTTAATGTTACGTCAAGCCTGTACACTAAGAATGCAGGGATTCTCGGCATCATAACGCCCATATTTATGATCTAATGCTTTTATTCCTCTTATTTGCTGCAGGGTTCAGGGATTTAATGATTAGAAAACTATTGGGGTTATTTTATTTTGTAGGAAAAAACAGGAAACTATTTCGTGCTCATCATCACGAAAATTTAATCTATTGATCGTGTCCCGCAGCACGATTTTGCGACTTTTTTCGTGCTGGACAGAACGAAATTCAAACCCATGTATTTTAGAGGGAGAGGCTCGTGTCTGACAGTCGGAAATGACCATATCTGGACGAGGCAAGCTGCTAATGTTAATTTCGCTAATATAAAACAGATTTACAACCACAAAACAACATGTGTTTTAATGGAAAACTGAAGAGCCGACTCCTTGGATGGTCGTTTAGCACAAGTGCCGATCTAAACGTTTTAGGCAACCAAAATGTTACAATCAACTTTCATGAAACACAAAACACCCCAAAAATATTGACAGCTACGACTATATTCTGTGAATCTCCGGTTACGCCATGGTTACGTTACGTAGCCTACATTATCGCCGTAGTAGCGAGTACTATTTTTTTTTTTTTTTTTTTGCTTTATTGAAAAAGTACAAAAGTAAACAAATGTTGCACGTATTTCACTGTAGGCCTACATACATTATTTAAAGAGAATGCCAGGTGAACATTACTGTAATCCAGCATTAGTGCAAATCATCTTGAAATAATATTGGTGCTTATAACAATTCAGAGCAGATTGAAATAGAGTTCAAATAAACACATCAATAAGATAGATAAGAAAATAAATTAAAATAAAATATATATAAAATAAGATGATCATGAACATTGAGGTCAATTTTAACTATCCATTTCAGTGGGAAAATTATTTAAGACAGACAGACAGACAGACAGACAGACAGACAGATAGATAGATAGATAGATAGATAGATAGCAGCATTACACATGGTGACGATAACAACATAGGCCTAGTATAGGAACAAACTATACACTACATAATAAAATAGCTGACCAGAGTTTTTTAGCTATACAGTGTGATGGCATGTGGCAGGAAAGATTTCCTGTATCTGTCCCTTTGACAGCTGAGCTGTAGCAGCCTGTGTGATGATGAAGAGGGGTGCTGATAATTGTCCATGATGAAGAACAGTTTATTAAGTGTCCTCCTCTCCACCACGGTCTCAAAAGACTCCAGCCTGAGACCAGACCCAGCACAGAGCATGCCTTAAACCAGAATGTTTGTATTAAATGTTAAGCCAGAATGTTTGTTTCGAGAAAGATAACCTATAACCGTAGGGGAGTAGCAACTCTGGCTCACACTCCAGAGCAGTAGGTGGCGCTAATGCACCTTGGTGCAAACGACACAAAAAGAAAAGAAGAAGAAGACGTATGCCCGCACTAGACGCACCAAAGCTGCCGTTCAGCGGATCTAACTTCTTGTAAGTAAACACTGTAAGTTTTGCACAAGAGACTATGACATGATACAATGTTTTTAAAATAAAGCGGCCGAAATCAGTCGAAATATTAGTGGCGGTGACGTCAATCATGCCAGAGACGTTCTGGTCATGCCACCATCGCCCGGTTCACACCGGCCGGCGAAGCGCCGCGAATAGCCGCGGAAGGAGCCCGCATTTCGGCGCCCTTGTTAAACGATAATCTAGTTCTTTTTTATACAGTCTATGGTTCAGACCAGACGCGGCTCGCGCCGTGCAGCGATCGTTTCTGCGTCTGGTCTATTTTGTGCTGGCAGGAAGTCACACAAAGAAACACAAAACAATCTGGTCAATTTTCAAAATAAAAGCAATTTTCAAAATAAAATACCTACCGGTATACCAGAGTCCAAAGTGTACGTTTGTAGCCTATTTGTAATCTAAACAGAGCGCGAGAGACACACACACACACACACACACACACACACACACACATATGCCACACACATACACATCTGCTACACACATACACACATGCTACACACAGGCCACACACAGGCCACACAATACACACACGACCGGCGCGGAGAAACAAGCGCCTGGTGTGAACAAGAGGGCCGCGGCTTGCAGCGCGGCCGGTGTGAACCATACTGAAGCTTCACTATTAATAATCTAATGATGTCATATAATAATAGTCTATATCAAACCACTGCTTTTGCTGCAATACTTAAACTACATTAAGTTCACAACATTTACGTACTTTTACTGTAATAGGATTTTTCATGGAAGAATTTAAGTTGTAATGGAGTATTTTTACATCGCTGTATTGGTACTTTTGCTTAAAGGGACAACGAGGAGTTTTGGAAAATGTTTTCACTCTACATTTACCATGAGCCTTCGCGCGCACTGTGAAATTCTTGGACCGGCGCAAGACGGACGTCTTGCCAAGAATGTTTTCATTCATTCATTCATTCATTCATTAATTCAGAATTAAAGTCAGAGGTTGGAAGACGATCAGATACCGCCATATTTCCGACCATAAACGGCGATTCGGCGGCGTTATTATCATGACCCACCGGGCAGCGTCCGCGAAACTGGTCGGCATTTCCACCACTAGCATAGCATAGATTCATCCACATTAACATCATGACTTAACATGAGACTTTTTTATAACCAAATACAAACTCCTCGTTGTCACTTTAAGTAACAGTCAGAGTACTTCCTCCACCACTGAATTAGACCGTCTAATTACTAACGAATAATGCCGAATACTAACTAAACAAGAAAATAGGCTAAGAAAAGTATCATACACAGCATAATTTTGTCCATTTTGAAAAGCAATTTATGTAATCTTAGTTATTAGTTGATGTGTAATAGTTTGATAATAATAATAGTATAATATTAAATTTAAAATAGTTTGTTTTGAGTGATTAACTTTTTTCTCCCAGCATCTTCAAATAATGATTTGTCATTGGTGTTTCTGTCTGTGTTGTAGTAATGCCTACCACCAAAAAGTGCCCTCATTGTGAGGGCATTCTGCCATGTGCTAGGAAAATATGTCCCCATTGCAACAAGGAGCAGCCCACAAAGTCCCGCCTGAAAAAGGCACTGGACAGATTCGATGCAAAGCGGGACGAGTGGGTCTCTTCCCGCAAAAAAAACAGAAACCTGTCCCAAATAAAGGACGAGATGGTGGTCATGGTATGTAGACAATTGAGATGACCTTTGTTTAACATTTAACTGTCACAATCACTCTTGCATGTAATAGTTGCAGGCTTCTTTATTGAATACAACAGTCAATACATTAACATACTGTAATGTCATTGCAGCTTGAAAAACTTCAGGCCGCTGGCTATAAGCCTCTCCTCCTTCTGGGGAAAGCCAGCAAAGCAAAGCACAAGGTGCAGGTGTTTCTACCCCGCTGCACCTTGGCTTCATTTGCGATGGAGTCCATTAAAAAAATGGGCTCCATACATGAGTATGTGTGTGAAGGTATGATTTTTGACTTTTTATAAATCCAATGCACCCTCACCTTTGTTTACCAAAATACTAATTGCATCTTAGTTATTTTTCTACCACATTCATCTACAGTGTGGAGCTATTGCCATTGAGACTCTGTTGCCATTTGCAATTACCCATGGCTTTTAGTGAGCAACACTTTTCAAACTTGCACAGGCTGGACCCGTTATGGCACTGGGGCAGAGAGTGAGGAGATCACGCTTGTTCCCTGCGACCCCAGCGGTGAGGTGGGACCACAGGTGGAGGAGGTGGAGCCGGAGGAGGTGGAGCCACAGGTGGAGGAGGTGGAGCCGGAGGAGGTGGGGCCACAGGTGGAGGAGATGGACAAGGAAGAGCCAGGTAAAGAGAAAAGATTTTTCAATTAAAGGGTGCATGGTGTACATGTCACACAAAGAAAACTTCCTTGTTTCTTAAGAACATAAAGACATGGATGACCTGCAGTTTTCTGCTTCTAAACTCATCAAACGTCTTGGCCCTAAACACCTTTGACTTTGCCCAGACTGCAGGCAAAAGTGACCCAAATCATATCGATCATATGTGACTCAGATATGTTTGTTTCATGGCAGGTGTGAACAGCACAAAACATATGGAATCCGATCTTTTCAAATCAGATTTGGGCCATTTTAGTATGTGGAATGTTTTGCAATAGTCAGTGGTCAGAACAGTCAAATCGGAATTCATGCAACTTTTATGTCACTTGCGTCAGTTTCTCAAGGAGATGGGTCAATGAGTGTCTTGACACGAGAGTCTTGTGGAGAGGTGCTGACAGATGTAGTTAAAAGTGGCCCTTTACATCCTGAAATGTGGCTCCTGGCTCCAACTCTGCATTCACGCAGAGGAGGTGGACCTCTGTACAGAAGCAGCTGCCATAACTCTACAAAATTAAAGCTAGAATAAAAAGTTTGGCTCTCTTTCTCCTATCATTTGCTCATAACTTAACCGTAAAGATGGACTCCAGTAACCCCCATGTTTACTTTACATGTTTACTTCTGTGTGTTGCTAACCAACTGTATAGCCACGTACTGTTGCTGTTCTTCAGCACATGTGGGTCCGTTCAGAACCACGGTCAGTTCACACTAGAATCTGATAGAGGCCACATTTTCAAAAAAATAATGTGAACAGCCAAACAAAAACATTGGATCTGAGCAAAAATCTGAATTGAGCACGAAGACCTGCAGTCTAAACCTAGACACAAAGATTTATTATCTAAAGAGATAGCTAGCCTGGCGGCCTGTGTGTGAATCTGGGAGTTATCTTTCATCAGGATCTGTCCTTTGACTCCCACATTAAACATATTTCAAGGACTGCCTTTTTCACCTATGTAACATTGCAAAAATAGGGCAAATCCCGTCTCTAAAGGATGCAGAAAAACTAGTCCACAGGACACCCAATAGAAGGCTCATCACCACAGCGACTCAAAGTCAGCTTTATTGTCATGGAAACCATGGGATGGGTTAAGAACGAAATACAGTTACTCCAGGTCTTGGTGTGTGTAGTGTGAATAGAATAAATAAGAGCAAAATAGAATAAACTAGGATAAAATACAATGAATAGAGTAAAAAATCCACAACCATCTCCTTGGTCTTCTGAATGTTGAGGATGAGGTTGTTGTCTCTGCACCACCGTGTCAGGTCCTCCACTTCCAGACTGTATGCTGTCCCATCTCCATGGGTGATGAGTCCAACCACTGCTGTGTCATCTGCGAACTTCACCACAAGGTTGTTTTTGTGGTGAACTCTGCAGTAATAAGTCATCAGTGTGTACAGCAGTGGGTTGAGCACACAGCCCTGGGAGAGCCAGTGTTCAGGATTATGGTGGAGGATCTGTTGCTGTTGATCCTGACACTATGTGGCCTGCAGATCAGGAAATCCAGGACCCAGTTGCAGAGGGATGAGGAAGTTCCTATAGTGTTGCTAGTTTGGACACTAGTTTCTGCGGGATGATGGTGTTGAAAGGTGTGGGAGGCTGCACCACCACATGTACTGACTAGAATAAGAGATCATATTTCTCCTGTATTAGCTTCTCTGCACTGGCTACTTGTAAAATCTAGAATAGAATTTAAAGTCCTTCTCCTCACTTATAAAGCCCTTAATAATCAGGCACCATTAAGAGCTCAAAGTACCCTATCAACCCACTAGAACACTGTGCTCCCAGAATGCAGGCTTACTAGTGGTTCCTACAAACTCCAAAAGTAGAATGGGAGGCAGAGCTCCTCTCCTGTGGAATCATCTCCTAATTTCGGTCCGGGGGGCAGACACCCTCTACATTTAAGACTGAGTAGGCTTAAAACTTCCCTTTTTGTCAAAGCTCACAATTTTGTTGTGATTGGGTTAGGTTATGTAAATAAAATTGACATGACTTGACTATTTTGGTATGTAAAAAGTACACCTTATTTGCCTGAATGAGTAATATTTAATTTCCAAACCCACAGTTGTCTCTGCTGTCTCTACTCCACTTCAAGACGGAGCTGTGAAACACAAGAGGAAGCGGGAAGGTATGTACAGAATATTTTTGGAGATTGAGTTCAAATATTATGAGTTAAAATATTATATAAATTGAGTTAAAATATTATATTATATACTATATACTATATATATACATATATATATGTGACTATATATATATATATATATATATATATATATATATATATATATATCAAAAGTCAAAGTCAAAGTCAAAGTGTCTTTATTTGTCCCAACAGGGAAAATTGATTTGCAGCCGGGAAGATCCACTCATTCAAACACATACACAAATAGACAACACCAAATAACATATAACATATAACGTATCATCATGGGCAGATTAAAAGGACCTACTGCAAGATAAAATATGATTCAAAGTGCCAATAATGTACACTGTACAAACAAATAAATAATAAATAAACAGCAGGGGCCTAAAGTGCAAATGCAACAGGTTACAACAGCCATAAACAGTCTGTATATACATACAATTAATTATAATAATAATATAATAATAATATATACTATATACTATACTATTATATACTCCGCTCTAGGTATAAATACATTCAGCCAACTGGCTTCAGAGGTTTTCCGTCCCACTTGCTCTTGAGTCTAGCTGAAACACGTGAAACAGCCAGCTAACTAAACGTAGTTCATGTTCACACACAGGGGAGACCACTACTGTCTTGTTCCTTCATATAACAAGTTTACAGTGCTAACGTTAATGTATTCACACCGTGATTAACGTCAGCCACCCGGAGGATAGAGGTTGAAAACCTCCGGACACACACTGAGGATCCTTCACAATGTTACACACACAGCAGCAGCAGCGATAAGGCCATCTTTGACCAGACTCTTCCTCATTAACAATTTAACAAAATTTGACAGAGTGGTTAATAATTTGTTTTTCCTGTGGTATTATAAACATAAAACACATATTTATTCTTGGTGTACCCGGTCTTTAAAATGAAAATTTGTAATTGACTACCCCCTCTGTCAACATAGCCTGACTGTCTTATTTTCAGTAAGAATGTTAGGTAGTAGAACCACCTGAATGTTTGTTTGAAATACCTGAACATGCCTTATTAATTGAAAATGATAATACTGTAATCTCCTTTCCTGCAGTGGTTCAAAGCCAGAGGGTTTCACAGAAGGGTAAGACAAAATTGTTTTGTAATGATTAGAGCACTGACAGATCGTTTTCACCTCTATCAGCATGTAGGAATTGTACATTATAATCATGGGTATTCATCACAGTTCTGTTGTTTCTAAATTGGTGCAGTTATTGATGTTTCTGTCAGTCATTACGCCAGTAGATAAGCATAGATGGTTTTGTTGTGAAAAACATGTTTTTTATATTGACAGATTGCACCTACCACACTGGCCGTGATTCCTACGAAATATGCGGCTATGTCAAAGAAAGAGTCAGACAGGTTAGACAGGCAGGAGTGACACATGATGTGGGGTTAACTGTAGGAATTAAGTTCTTGCTGATTTCTAATGTAAAGCATGCACATTAAGCACATACTGTGAATTTAATTAAGTAAGTTTGATTTAATTATGTATACAAGTAATTTGCATAAACATTTGGAAAAAATAACATCAATTAATTTTGTCTATCAAACTGATAGGCCAATCAGAACTAATGATCTCACTAAATGTATGGTTGATTTCCTTAACAGGGCAAAACAGAGGTGTTGGTGGACTGGCAGCCTTGCTCAGTTTGGTATGTTTCCCCTTTATTTATTCATACCTATACCTTTCTTTTCTGATCACAGTCACATGCTAACACAAATTAACATCTGGAAGCTGCCCAGTACAACCACAGTTCGATCTGCTGCCACTGAGCAGCTTCACTTGAGGTTTTGCTGCTTTTTCACTTTCCTCACCCAGATTTACCCCGACGATCCTGAGGGTTGAACTGATGTTCAGTCCAGTCACAAGCTTGCTTGGTGGTCGTTCTTCTGAATCAATAGCCATGTTTCCACTGCAGGAGTTCCTGGTAAAGGGAGGGGGTAGGAACTTCTACAGGAACCGTCCTCTCACTCGGCCCTCTCAGTGGCCGTGTTTCCACTGCAGAGTCGGACCCCGGTCACCCCGCGGCGACATCATGAGTTTCGATCGGCGCTTAATCGCTGTGCGACAGTTTCGACCGTGACGTCACCCAGGCAGGTCAAAGCACATGCACAAAAATCATAACAACAACGGAGAAGGATGGAAGGAGCTGAGGCGGTAGCCGCGTTTCTGGTTTGTGTGTTTGTGCGCATGGCGGCTGATTGTAATCCTGCTTGAGTTTTTTTTTTTTTTTTTTTTTTTTTTAACTTTTCACGGCATTGTTTCACGGCGTGATGGATCCCCAGTGTGTCGAGGTGCGCTGATATTTTCATTTCGCCGCGATGACTCAAACCCCCTCTGAATCTCCTTGGTGCTGTAGACTGCAATCAATGTCTGCACCTCACCGTCGGCCCATTTGTGTACATCTTCCTGCTGTTTTCTTGTTGTTTACAGCGGTGTCTGCTAGGCTAATGCTCCCCTTTTAAAAATGCTGGTTGTTTTGGTGCTTTCTGGTGGCGTCAGAGCCTGCTCTAGCTTTAGCCAATCAGCGCCGGGTTAACCTCGAGCCCCACCCAGGAGCTTTTCAGGTTCCGAACGGAGTACCTACCCTGGAGTAGGTACTCCGTTGGCCCCTGTAAAAGTTCCTGTAAATGGCCCTGTGGGGGAGGTTCCTGCAGTGGAGACACGCACCAACGGGGCTGGCCCCGTAAAATTACCCCAAAGTTCCTGCAGTGGAAACACAGCTTATGTTACATACTTCTGCTGCCCACCAGCACCTGAGGAATTGTGGCTGTGCAGGGAGATTCATCTCACTTCTATTTTAATTTTCTCTGTGTTTGATTGTTCATGTTAAAGTCTTCTCTCCTTTTCATCTCACTTTATTGATGCAGCCTGTCTGTTTTTTCCCAATCACTTCTTTGCTTTTTTTGCACAATTTTATATTATACCATGTTATTTTGCACCATCTGTGAAATATTCATGTTCCAGACCACACAACACGTCAACTACTCTTATTGTAACATTTACCGGTATTTATTATTAAGTCATTTGAATGGCTTTCTTTCGCATTCTTTTTCTTATTTGCGTTAATTACAATTTTGCCCTGTTACAATTACAGTTTGTTATATAAGTGAAGGTTGGTCAATATACAGAAACTTTTGTTGATGACTTTTGTTTTTTTCTCCTCTCTTTTCAGTGGAAAGAAATGGGCCAAGTCCTGGCAGCCAAAAATATCGATAGTAGATTTGTAAATATGTATATAATGTAGTTATATTTCCTCTCCATTCCTGATGTTGCACAGACCACTGATGATGATTAACAGATATATGGTTGAATATATTGTTTTAAGCAGAAGTAAGCAAAATGTTTGTGTTAATATAAGTCTTAAATAGTTCTATCTTCTGGCAGCAATCACTTATATAGAGTGTTTGGTCCGAAACACGGGTCTGTCAGTCACTCTGCTCTGCTCTGAGCCGAGGAGAAAACTTTCCTTGTATCCTACAACCTTTATCCAATGATGATAGAGAACGGCATGAAGGGCTGTGTGTGCAGCCAAGGGATGCGCATGAATGTGGTGATGGACGAGGACCAATAGATCCATGACGAGGGCGGGGGCTGCTAACTCCATCGGCTGACTAAGAAGTTAGCCAAAACGACCGGATCGCTTACTTCTGCTTTAATTTTATTTTGCTGTTTTATTCTGCGTATTTCTATTATTTCATTCTGTATATGTTCTATGTGTGAGGAGTATGGGAGGGGCTACATTTCTTTGTTTCATTTTTGCAGAGCTGTTGTAACATGACAATAAAATACTTTTATTCCCTGACTCCTTGATTCCTTTACCTTGCTAATCAGAGAGTACAGATGACAGCAGAGGACAAGAGGACTGCTGCCTCTCATTAAAAACATGAACATCTGACAGAACCACTGCAGCATCTTCTGCAAAACTGTGATGGAACTATGATGTGCTGCTTCAATAATTACAATCTTGTCTCAGGTAGGTAATTCATCTGTAAAAATAAAAGACACATAGACCTTTAAAGTAAAACATAGCTCCAAAAACTGGAGTTTTTAGACTTTGATGCAACAAAAATGTATTTTGAAATATGTTTTTCATCAATTGGCTTTATGTACAGCTCCACTACTTCCTGAACTTCAACCAGCTCCTTTATTTCCTGTTTTTCATTATTGGACAAACTGATTAATCCAGGTGTAGGCTACCCGACCTCAGAAGTCACAACGACAATAGTCAGACACACCTGGATTAATCAGTTTGTCCAATAATGACAGACAAAAATAATAATAATAATCCCACTTTGGAGAGGGTGTTTACAAAATCAACATCTAATCTGTCTATCAATTAAAAATTGGTTAAGTGTCTGGAGCAACGCGCTGACAGATCGCAGCTGACCGTGACAGTCTCACCATCATTAAACGTGAGCCAAACTCCGATCCTCACTCACTCACGTCTTGGCCAGGTCTCCCTTGCAAAATCTGGTTAGGCCTACATAAAGGTTATAATAATAATAATGAGGACGGGACAGAGTCTCTAGGACATAGGCTATAAAGCATAGGCCTGTGTATATTCTGTGATCTATCTATCTATCTATCTATCTATCTATCTATCTATCTATCTATCTATCTATCTATCTATCTATCTATCTATCTATCTATCTATCTATCTATCTATCTATCTATCTATCTATCTATCTATCTAGCCTATCTATCTATCTATCTAGCCTATCTATCTATCTATCTATCTATCTATCTATCTATCTATCTATCTATCTATCTATCTATCTATCTATCTATCTATCTATCTATCTGGTGGTGATCCACCCCTTCATCCACCTCGTTTCAGTTTTTGCCGGTGCGTAGGCTACCCGGTGTTTCTCTTGACAATGAATGTTATAGATAAAAACGCGCAAAACCCCACGAAATACTCTTGTGAGGGCTAATAAAACTTTACAAAATCCTACCGCCACTGAACGCATCTCCGAAGCTATTTGAAGTTACGTCCGAGAGACTAACGTAACTTCAAATAGCTTCACCGTAATAAATGTATAGCCTAATGTTTATGTTTTGTAGACATACATTTTCCCATAATATGACCATATACCTAAAGTTTTAAGTTTTTGTATTAAAAATTAAGCAGATATATGTTTTCGCAACCCTAATCTATCAACCAAACCCTAATATCAATTGAAAAACTACAAATGTCGGAAAAATACCGGAAGTTGCAATACACAGCGCTATGTTCCGCCATATTGTTTTGTAGTTCCAATGTGTTTTCTCTATTATGTGAACTCATAACCCCCCAATATTGTCTTATTCTTATCTTATTAATATGTTTTGCGGATGGGGAACACATTGAATGGGTCAAATTCTATGCTTGTCATTGTTAAAATGGTATAATTATGTTTTTTTTAGATTTTGGCCCTCATCAGTGGCGCCCCCTATTGACACTGATTCGGCTATAGTAATATAGATCAAGAGCTTTCCAAAACTGTTGATCCCATATCTGTAGCACGTTTTGTTGCTTCTTTATGAGCCTTCAAAAACGTCCCAATTTCAAGGTTCAAAGGTCATTCCTGAGGAGAAGGAAACACCCACATGTCCCATTCTTAAATAATATTACTCCCTAAGTCAAGACCTTTCCAATGATGTCTTCATTGTCCACCTACGATAAAATTTCATTGTAATCTTGCTCCAAGCCAAGCCTCTTTCAGGCGTACTTTCTCAGATGCCTTAGGGTCCCAGCTAGATAAAAGAAGTCCAAAAATTTTTAAGGCCTATTTAATGACCAAATATGTGCAAGATATTGATGTTTACCTTCCACACAGTCAGATTTTTCAATTTGGATCAGTTTAGACCCAGTCTTCCCCATAAAAATATGTATTCTTGCAAGTGCAAAGTCCCTGTGGTGTACCAATGCCACGAAGGAGCTGAGGCTCCAGAGGCGATTCCCTAACTTTCTCAGCTGGGCCCCCCTTTGGTTCATAAGGAAAAAAAATGCAACGTCCAGCTTTGATCTGTATTTTGTCTTGATGACCATGATATAACTTTTTTTCAAAACGGTTGTTAGGCCTGTGCCACACAACAACATGCATGAGGGAGGAAGATGCATAGGATATAGTCCATTCACTATAGGCTACATTTTGCTAAGTTTAAGTGTCAAAATCTCAGCACATGGACCACCCAGACTGTTACGTCTTTCTCTAGAGGACCATTCCAATGATGTATTTGCTTTTGTCCTGCAACACAGTTGCAACAAATTATGCTAATTAATAGTTACAATAACAAGTTTCATTATTACAATCAAAGGTGAACTGAGTTACAGATGGAAAAACGTCTTCCCCAAATATTTTACAATGTAAAAAAAATACTTAGATAATGCATATTTTCAGGAATAAGATGGTAGAAGATACACTGTAATGGCTGAAAGCTTAGATTCTGTGTGTTTGCCTTCCTTTTCTACAGACTGGGAATAATTGTATTTTAGCAACAGATCTTTCTTGTCTTGACATGGCTTGGATGATTAGATTGTTGACATGTCTGTTTGTTTTTTCAAGACAATTCTCCAACCACACCAAATTCCATAATACATTTATGTTATCTTTGATGTTGATAGTGAAGTACAGTACTCAATAAATAGTATGGGACATTAAAGAACACATGACTTCTTTTTTCAGTGTTTTATTGAAGACAGTGACAAAAAGTAGAAGTAACCAGAAGTAAAAGGCTTTCACTTTACAATAAATCACAGGAAATCCTCTCTTCCATTACTGTCAGCTTCACAGTATTCGGGTCCAGTCAAAACAACGCAGCTTATGCCACGGACACACTACACCACATTTAAAGTGGTCAGATTGCTGTAATGTTCACATTAAACAACTTTTTGCCCGTTGCAATTGCCTTTTTGTACTGTAGTGTGGTATATATTGATGTGTTGATGAGAAGAAGTGATCACTGCTGACACGTCTTTTCTTGTGGTCAAAAAAGGGTTTCTTACAAAAAAGAACCATGTCACAAAAATGTCGAATCTTGGAGCATCTCTGGTGCCATGTGAGATGTCTCTCCTTGGCTCAAAGCCATAACCTTATATATGCTTTCTAACTCCAAAACTCCACCTTCTCCCAACAGAAAGATGTAGCTGAGCAGAAACAGGAACTAAAGACAGGATCTAACCTATAGAATTTACAGTCCTGCATTCAACCACTTGACAAGGCTAACATAAACATAAAGTATCCTCAAAAATAACAAGAAACACATTTTCCCAGGGTACATTTCACAAGAGTCACTCATTATCTCGTCTATTAGATTACTTAAAGCAGAAGTAAGTGATATATTTGTGTTAATCTAAGTCTTAAATAGTTATATCTTCCGACAGCAATCACATACATAGAGTGTTTGGTCTGAAACACGGGTCTGTCAGTCACTCTGCTCTGCTCTGAGCCCAGGAGAAAACATTTATCGTATCCTACAGTTTTTATCCAATGAGGAGAGAGAACGGCATGCAGGGTTGTGTGTGCAGCCAAGGGACGCCGTGAATGTGGCGACGTAGGGACGAGGACTGTTATGGTGCGTTCAAGGAAACTCGTATTTTTCCGACCGTGAAGTGGTACCAGTTCGATCTGGTACAAGTTCACGGGTCAGAAGTTACGAGTGGCCGTTATAGTGACTTTCACCGGTAAAACAGGTCGGAAAAACACGAGTGGGTTGCCTGAAACGCTACAAAGTCGTAAGTTGTGACTTGAAGCTGTAATTTACGATTTCAAAAGCCTGCCTGGAACGCAGCATTAGCGAAAACGACCGGACCACTTACTTCTGCTTTAAACCGACACAAACCTAGCATAAACACACACACCACTACCTAGGTGGAGTCTTCTCTTCCTCATCCTCGCTGGTGTCTGGACTGATCAGGCCCATGTGATCAAATTCCTCTTCTTCAGGCATATCTAAGAGGAGAGAGGCCTGTGGACCTAGAGCCGTCTTATATTGCTGCAGAACCACCTGAATTCGCTCTCTCACTTCAGCGAGTCTTCTTGTTAGAAGACAATGGAGTCCACTTCCATCTTCTACATGTCAAGAGAGAAAGAGGACAGAAAACACAACTTAATGCATATACTATATTGAGACTGGCCTTCAGACAAAAACTCATTAAACACATGTTTAATGGGTTAGCCACTATGGGTCAACCTGACCCGACGCCTACCACACATGTTTTTGATGGGCTGGATGTTGTATATTGCACTTTTAACTCACCGCATCTTGCAAGCTCTGTCTTGAGGGCCACTGCCAGGTTCTGCAACGACGTACAGTGCTGGGCCATCTCCAACAACAGGATAGGGAGTACCTCTTGCAGCCGAGTTGTCAGCATGTACTGGTCATGTAGCTTTTTCTTGACGCCGATTGTTACTAATGAACCAAAACAGTTACATAAATACATTACAGTTTAGTAGGGGTGGGAGAAAAAATAAATTCCTAGATGTACCAAGAAATATCAACACATCACACCCGTTCTGAAGTCTTTGCACTGGTTACCTGTTAATACAAGAATCGATTTTAAAATACTACTCCTGGTTTACAAAGCACTACATGGCCTTGCACCTCAATATATCACAGATATGCTCACCACTTACACCCCAGCAAGAACACTTCGGTCATCAGGCAGTGGCAACTTACTCATTCCTCGCACCAGATCCAAAGAAGGGGAGGCAGCTTTTAGTGTATATGCCCCACGAAAATGGAACACCTTGCCCGACACAGTTAGACATGCCACGTCACTAGCCATCTTCAAAAACAGATTAAAAACATATCTATTTTCAACAGCATTCTGTTGACCTGTGTGTGTGTGTGTGTATGTGTGTGTAGATATGCATATGTGATTGGGTGAGTGGGTGTGAATTTGTGCGTCTAAGTGTGTATGGGTTGAAATTGACATATATGATTGTTTGCACTTGCACTCTCTCTGTTTATATATGATTGTTTACTTGCACTTGCACTTTTCCTTTTTTTTTGTTTGTTTTCTATGTGATTTATAATTGATTTTAAATTTGATTGATTTTTGTTGTGAAGCACATTGAGTCTGCCTTGTGCATGAAATGCGCTTTATAAATAAAGTTGAATTGAATTGAATTGAATAGATGCATCGCGATGCGGCTGTGAATGAGTCTGAAATTATTCACAAATCTTAAAAAGTGATTTTCTAAATGATAGTAAGGTAATGCTGGTGGAACAAAAAAGGTGGAACTCAGAAGTGCAGGGCGCTGCACGCTGGATGGTTTTTGAGAAACACATAACAGAAACATGCTGTGGTGGAAAAAGGGCTGAACATGAAATCTGACCAGCACCCTCTGGATTAAAATCCGGCATGTGGAAGTTTTGTAATGCAACCATAACATTTTTGAAGCATTGGAAAAATGCATACCACTGCCATTGTCCTCCCATGACCATACTGTTCCAGTGCTCTGTCCAGCAAGAGACTGGTCCAACAGGGTCGCGACAATCTTTTTGGAGTCATCTGCAACAAGACTGTTGTACTTCTCAATCTCCTGGAGAAGATGCTTTTTGTCTTCTGTCAACTTTCTTCGGAGACGATGGCGAAGCTTGTTGCTGTCTACAAAGACACAGGTTTTTAGGAGTAACTGCGATAATGCAATCCATTAAAATATGCAGACACACATACAATGTTATATTAAAACCATATGCATACATTTTTCTTATATCAGATAATTAAAGAAAAAGCCTACATACCATTCTGACGGTAGAGGCTTTGTTTTTGTTGCTTCACACCCAGATGAAGACCCTCAATGGACTGCTGGAGATTGTGCAGATCTGTTATTTGGGTCTCTGTAGATATGGGTTAGAGTGAAATATATATATTACACTATACTGAGATCTCTAGATTTCTGCTGCACTAATCCTTCACTGATGTGCTTTTTTTTTTTTTACCTTTTGAACACAAATGTCTGTAATTAACCCCCACCCCCCAACATATATCTCACTCAACCTGAAGTCAAAAGTAGGCAGCAGTGAATTAGGAAAGAACTGAAAAAAAGCATGTACCCTGTAGCATATTTTCCGGACTATACAGTATGTTAGTACAGTATTAGTCGCATCTATTAATAGATGTCATGAAGAGGAAAAAACATACACAATATACAATATACAATATACAATATACACAATATACACAATACACCCCTCACATTTTTGTAAATATTTTGTTATATCTTTTCATGGGACAACACTGACGATATGACACTTTGATACAATGTAAAGTAGTCAGTGTATATCTTGTATAACAGTGTAAATTTGCTGTCCCCTCAAAATAACTCAACACACAGCCATTAAAGTCTGAACCGCTGGCAACAAAAGTGAGTATACCGGTACTCCTAAGTGAAATGTCCAAATTGTGCCCAAAGTGACAATTTTCTGTGTGGCTACCATTTAAAAAAAAAATTAATTTAAATAAAAAAGAAACTGGAACAAACTGACGAGGATCTGATCAGAAACTCTTTCAACTTGTGTGGACTGTCTGTGAAGACTGACGGGAGTGAAGCTGATCTCTCCTCTGCTTCAGAGACAGACAGCCTTGCACTGTTGGATGGCAGGTCTCTGCTCAGTGTTCAGACCCTGCTCGGGACCGGAGACGGACTGCAGAGCACACTGTGAAAATGCTCTGATTGACATGAATGGGAGTGAAGCACTACGGCGTGCACTATGGAGACACCCAGGTCCAACGGCGCAGAGAGGAGAACAGCATGTGACGAGGATGAAGATGAGCTATTGAATGAGGAAGGATTAAGAAATAAAAGCCTCCCTGCCCTCTTGTGGTCATAGTTGACATAGCATATATTTTTGATATATAAGTCGTTTCTAAATATAGGTCGCATGGCCAGCCAAAATACTAAAAAAAGCGTGACTTATAGTCCAGAAAATACGGTACTGTATGCTGTTTTGTCCTTACCACTCTATGCCCATTCCTTGACATCAACAATCCACTGTCCTGCCATTACATCTGAGCACTGCAACTCCGTCTTCAGATGTGCCAGCCTCTCTGCCTCTTCCTGTGCCCTTTTAGATGTCTGAAATGTTTTACAGTTAGAAATCATTATGCTAAATCCCTGGCCAGGAGCAAAAACATAATGGAAAAATAAAGAAGAATATGGAACATACCTTCATGTATCTTGTGGAGAGGGCCTTATGCAGGGTCTTGTCTTTTTGACTGTTCCAACCCATTGCATGCACAGTGAGCATGTCCACACGTGCTGGTATAAGAAGACTTACATTATGTTCTGCAATTTATAAACAATATTAGATGATAGTACAAACTCAAAGACTTATTATAGTGAGATACCTGCTTTTGACATGTACTTCGTTGTCAGGGCACAACGGGAGAGGTAACTGTTGACCTGCTCCACCTCCTCTCCAGCAGTTGTTCCAGCTCCCTCCTGGTTCCGACCACTCCATTTTATCTGTTGCAAGGATGAGTGGAACGGGGGTACATTAGAGTCAATGAAGCAGTTTGGCAATGTGGACTAATATTATGGACATGGACGTTAAGGCTGTCCATTTTCATAGAAAACACATAGCATATTTAAATAATAGATAACAGACAAACCTCACACTTGGTGGCATGAGCTCTCGCATGCATGATGCTCAGGAAGGGCTTCATCTGTGTCAGGCCCTTGAGAGCTGGAATCACAGCTGCAACCTTTTGCAGATATGGCCAGTATCTGCATGCAACATCCATGGCAAAAAATGTTGCCTGCCTTGGGAGAATCTCCTTTTGGAGATAAAGGGGATAAGCAAATATTTCTCCCCGGTACATGTTGAGGGCTTTCAATAGGAAGCCATGCCGACAGACAGCAACCTCAACACCTTCCTCGTCGAGTTTGGTGGCAGCTCGCCTTGAGGTCTCCCTTGCTGCTGCCCACTTAGAGTCTCCACATGAGCCTCTTCCCTGTATCTGTGAATTTAGTGCATTAAAAGATTGTTAGTGCAAGATAAGACAAGTCAAAACATTGCATCATTCCTTACAGTTATTCGCTCAATAAAGTTTAAATACATGTCTGGCTAACTGAGGACTAGGGAGTACAGACTACATAAGAACAGGGCATGTAATGGTTCCTTTAGTTACAAAACTACTTTGTCAGTGTATCGCTTAAACTTACATTCTTCACTGCCATCTGTACTGTGTGGACAAAATCTGACACCTCACTGTCTTTGGCTACAAAGAGCCCTTCAAAAAAGGGAGTGTCATTAGATCTAGGGGGGGGGGGGGGGGGGAACATCTATTACACACTCTTGTTGTTGCTCATAATAACAACCAATTTACCAAAGACAACTTTAAGCGCACCTTCCGGTATGGCCAAAGCGATAAAGCTTCCTGTTGCCATCTGCTGATACTGCTACCATTTCAGGTGTGCAGGCGGGGCAGGTGAAAGGGGTGTAACAGCAGAGCTGATCTTTTTCATAGGAAGCGTAGGCAAATTCAAGGAAGCTCCGCTGCAGGGAATCCCCATTTATCTGTCCAGACTACAAAGTATATCAGTAAAAAACAAAACAAAAACAATTCGTCTTACACTAATTGTATTTTTAAGATATATTATTTTTTAATTCATTATCAGTAGTAGCATAAAGTGACTACAAATTCATTTTCATTAGACAACTTTGATTTGTAAAATGACAATGAAACCTTGAACCCTTGCAGTATCACACTTACTCTTCCTGCACAAAGTGTGCGATGCTCCAGCAGCTTTGCAAAAGCTTGTCTGGAAAATCCAGGCGAGATGACTTTCAGCTCCTGAAAAGAGTTTAGGAGATCCAAAGTATATATTGTGGAGGCACTGGCAGATGCTGGCCAATATCCACTCCTGACAAGGTCCTTCACATCAGGCAACCACTGGTGCTGGCATGTCTGACACCCATATAGTGGCAGATGCAAGTCATAGCGCCCTGATCATAATAAAAGAACATTAGTAATGCACAGTGACACATAATGTATAGTTAGACTAACACAGGTCTAAATACAGAACTCTTTTTTTTTTTTTTTTACCATTGATGGTAATCAAGATGACCGGTTTTCCAGCAGACAAAGTGATCATGGGGACATGGCAGGTGCAATGCTGTGCTTGCACAGTTGGTAAGATGCAAACTGTCCAAAAGAAAAGTGAATTCAGATGACTTAACATTCTGTTTGTGGCAAGCACTGGCGACTGGTGATAACATCACCAGAAATGTGCAAACAAATATTATTAGGGCCACGGGCAATCGCACCGGGCACTGGTCCCTACAGCTATGAAATAGCTGCAGGGACCAGTGCCCGGGCACTACTGTTATTGTGTGGATTTTTTCTTCTTATTAGTGTGAATGCTGGAAGCATTCACACTATTGTTATTCGGTTCGGCCATTTTCTGCCTTTCTTCGTCATGTAACTAGTCCTTCATACTTTGTGCTATTTCAACAATTCAAATATCAAATTGTTCAGCCTTTTCGGGACAGGTGTGCTATGTCTTTTCTCTTTTCAACTATTCATACTTTTTGCAATATTCAACTATTTCTGATTTTTTTTTCCCCATAGAGAATGCATTGGAACAGTCTTGAAACTCTTCAAATCTTCTTACTTCTTTCAGCCTTTAAAGCGTCCACATACTTTCAGCTAGAGACTTCATTCAAATTCTGAGCTGTAGACAAACTTCTAATGTATTCATCCTGTATGTACAACTTTTTCATAGCTTGTACCGTTTTTGAGATAAATCCTTTAAAAGCACATGAGGATTTCTGACAAATTTCACACTTTTCAATGAGTGTGTATGGGGTTGGGTCAGAGTGAGTGACATCATCGTTAGAGTGAGAGGGATCGAAAAAACATTCAGGATTTTTTCTGGATAAATTGCCAGCACGGCCACAAATTAAACTCTAGACACATGATTTCCTCACTGGTTTGTAGCCACACATGTCGTGTCTCATTTAATGTGTTCAAAACAGCAGACAGACTTACAGAATTGTCTCTATGAGCCTAATTGTGCAGCTAGACCCGCTCCAGTGGCTCATCCACTTCAATAGAAAAGTAGGAGCTGATTTTTTTTAGAAAAGCAGAAATGCCCCCCTTTTCTACCTTGCGACCCTGAGAAAAGTTTTTGCCCTACAAACATTTAATGCACATCAATGTGCTCAGGAAGGTATCCTTGCCCCGATGGTCAGGACAGCACATTCTGATAAGAAGTACGGTTCTCTTTTTATGGGCTGTTTTGGGAAGCTGCACAGAGCTCAAATCTCTCTGCTCTGCTCTGCTCTGCTCTGTGTGCAGTTGGTTCAGCTGTTGGGGCCAGCTCGTTATCAAAGTCTATAAATAGAACAGGTCAGGTGCAGCCTGGCTGCTCGTTAAGATGTTTTTAAACACAGCCCCACACACACACATGATAAACCAGACTGACAGAGGATGTCCACGCACAAACACAGGCATCACACTCACACAGACAGACACACACAGACACTCACACACAGTCTCACACACACACACATACACAAACAGACAAACACACAAACACAACACTGTTCCACACAGTAAAATGTAAGCATGGTAGTCGCCATGGTAACTTCTGAGGGCAGGCTGCCAATCAATCAGATCATTAGGGAGAGAGGAGTTTTGTGGCGCTTAACAGTTTTACTTTCTGCACATGTACACACAGACAGAGAGACCGTCAGACTCACACACCCAGACACACACACACACACACACACACACACACACAGGTTTTCAGCTCAAATTCATCAGGCTCTCAATTATTTTATACTTTTGATGTAAACATCTCCAACAATTTATATTTTTCTCATGAATTTAAGTTCAGACGTTTAGTCTTTCCAACTCTATTAAAGGGATAGTTCAACATTTTGGCAAATTGGCCCATTGCCATAATCGCTATAGTCATAGCAGTAGGTTCGTTACCTTTAATTGTAGGTGTAAGCTATTTTCAGTACGGCGGAGCGCAGCAGCAGGCTGCTCAGAGCTACGCTATGGAGGCTAACGGAATTTCTTGGTTTCCCTCATTAAACTCATCAAATTCAACATCCCAAAACTCCACAGCGCTTTTGTAGACAAGTTGTGACCTGCACAACCACCACGCTATGAGATAATGACGGAACGATACGAAACGGAGCCGTTTTCGAGGTAAATACAGGGTAAATACGGAGACTGCTTGCTGAAAAACTGTCCCTGAACGCAACGCGCATCAGCGGTTTTGTATGTATTTACCTCGAAAACGGCTCCGTTTCGTATCGTTCCGTCATTATCTCATAGCGTGGTGGTTGTGCAGCTCACAACTTGTCTACAAAAGCGCTGTGGAGTTTTGGGATTTTGTATTTGATGAGTTTAATGAGGGAAACCAAGAAATTCCCTTAGCCTCCATAGCGTAGCTCTGAGCAGCCAGCTGCTGCGCTCCGCCGTACTGAAAATAGCTTACACCTACAATTAAAGGTAATGAACCTACTGCTATGACTATAGCAATTATGGCAATGGGCCAATTTGCCAAAATGTTGAACTATCCCTTTAATAGTAGTACAATTACAGGTGGAGCCAGGACATAGGATGCAGCTTTTAACATGTGTCCTATCTATCTATCTATCTATCTATCTATCTATCTATCTATCTATCTATCTATCTATCTATCTATCTATCTATCTATCTATCTATCTATCTATCTATCTATCTATCTATCTATACCCCTCCCTATTTTTTAACCCATCTGTCTCCTTTTTTTCTTTCTTTCTTTCTTTCTTTCTTTCTTTCTTTCTTTCTTTCTTTCTTTCTTTCTTTCTTTCTTTCTTTCTTTCTTTCTTCCTTCTACTCCTTCATTTGTATTTTACGTAACTTTTTATATCCTTCCCTCTCTATCCATCCATCCATCCATCCATCCATCCATCCATCCATCCATCCATCCAGCCATCCATCCAGCCATCCATCCATCCATCTACCTCTTTCTATCTATCATCCCCCTCTCTCTTTTTCTTCTTTCTTTCTTTCTTTCTTTCTTTCTTTCTTTCTTTCTTTCTTTCTTTCTTTCTTTCACTCCATTTCTGTCTTTTTACTTCTTTGTTTGTTTGATTGTTTCTTTCTTTCTTTCTATTCCTTTTCTCTTCCTTTGTTTTTACTCCATTTCTTTTTTTCTTTCTTTCTTTCTTTCTTTCTTTCTTTCTTTCTTTCTTTCTTTCTTTCTTTCTTTCTTTCTTTCTTTCTTTCTTTCTTTCACTCCATTTCTGTCTTTTTACTTCTTTGTTTGTTTGATTCTTTCTTTCTTTCTTTCTACTCCTTTTCTCTTCCTTTGTTTTTACTCCATTTCTTTCTTTCTTTCTTTCTTTCTTTCTTTCACTCCATTTCTGTCTTTTTACTTCTTTGTTTGTTTGTTTGATTCTTTCTTTCTTTCTTTCTTTCTTTCTTTCTGTCCTTTTCTTTTTTCTCTCTTGTTTCAATCTTTCTTTCTTTCTTTCTTTCTTTCTTTCTTTCAACAATTTCTTCAGCTCATTCAGCATTGCTTCCAGCATTCACACCATTTCCATTCTTGGAAATGTTTTTTCTAGTTAGGGCCGCGGGCAATCGCCCCGGGCACTGGTCCCAACAGCTATGAAATAGCTGCAGGGACCAGTGCCCGGGCAAAGCCCGGGCACTACTGTTATTGTGTGGATTTTTTCCTAGTTAGGGCCGCGGGGAATCGCACCGGGCACTGGTCCCAACAGCTATGAAATAGCTGCAGGGACCAGTGCCCGGGCGAAGCCCGGGCACTACTGTTATTGTGTGGATTTTTTCTTATTAGTGTGAATGCTGGAAGCATTCACACTATTGTTATTCGGTTTGGCCATTTTCTGCCTTTCTTCGTCATGTAACTAGTCCTTCATACTTTGTGCTATTTCAACAATTCAAATATCAAAATGTTCAGCCTTTTCGGGACAGGTGTGCTATGTCTTTTCTCTTTTCAACTATTCATACTTTTTGCAATATTCAACTATTTCTGATTTTTTTTTCCCCATAGAGAATGCATTGGAACAGTCTTGAAACTCTTCAAATCTTCTTACTTCTTTCAGCCTTTAAAGTGTCCACATACTTTCAGCTAGAGACTTCATTCAAATTCTGAGCTGTAGACAAACTTTTTAAGTATTCCTCTATGACTCAGCTTATTGATATCTTCAACAGTTTCTGATATTTGGCCGCTTTAAAATCATTAAGTTTTTTGACAAAATCCAGCTTTATAATGGGTGTGTGTTGCGTCTAACGAGCAGGGCTTAGAGTGAGTGACATCATCGCTAGAGTGAGAGGGATCGAAAAAACATTCAGGATTTTTTCTGGATAAATTGCCAGCACGGCCACAAATTAAACTCTAGACACATGATTTCCTCACCGGTTTGTAGCCACACTTGTCGTGTCTCATTTGATGTGCTCAAAACAGCAGACAGACTTACAGAATTGTCTCAGTGAGCCTAATTGTGCAGCTAGACCCGCTCCAGTGGCTCATCCACTTCAATATAAAAGTAGGAGTTGATTTTTTTAGAAAAACAGAAATGCCCCCCTTTTCTACCGTGCGACCCTGAGAAAAGTATTTGTCCTACAAACATTTAATGCACATCAATGTGCTCAGGAAGGTCTGCTTGCCCAGATAGTCTCTACCACATTCTGATAAGAGGTACGGTTCTCTGTTTTTTGGCTGTCATTAGGAGAGCTGCGCCGAGCTCAAAACTGACTGTTCTGCTCCTGCTCTGTTGTGCAGGTGGCCATCAAGACACACACACACACACACACACACACACACACACACACACACACACACACACACACACACACACACACACACACACACACACACAGTTAACCTACCCACAGTGCCACCCAGTAAAAGGTAAGCAGTTAGTCACCATGGTGCAGGCTGCCACACAGGTGTATTCAACCAGATCATTAGCACATGGAGGGGTTTTGTGGTGATCAACAATTGTACTTGTATTGTGCTGGCTATGTGCTGGTCCATAGAGTCAGAGGAGGTTGGTCCTCCTCTATTTTTTAGAGGTCAGATGAACATCAACATATTTTTTAGAAAGAGTAACTGGTTGAATTAAACCATTACCACATCATTTCATGTCTCCACTAAGTTCACTTTCCTCCTCCTCCTCTTTTTCTCCCTCCTTCCTCCCTCCTCCTCTCCCTCCTCTTCTTCTCCATCCTTCTGCCTTCTTTCTCTCCCTCTTCCTCCTCCTCTTCTTCTCCCTCCTTCTGCCTTCTTTCTCTCCCTCTCCCTCCTCTCTCCTCCTCCTCTTCTTCTCCCTCCTCCTCTCCCTCTCCCTCTTCCTCCTCCTCTCCCTCCTCCTCTTCTTCACCCTCCTTCCTCCCTCTTCCTCCTCCTCCTCTTCTCCCCCTTCCTCCCTCGTTCTCCTCCTCTCCCTCCTCCTCCTTTTCTTCTCCCTCCTTCCGCCTTCTTTCTCTCCCTCTTCCTCCTCTTCTTCTCCTTCCTTCCTCCCTCCTCCTCCTCTCCCTCCTCTTCTTCTCCTTCCTTCCTCCCTCCTCCTCTTCTCCCTCCTCCCCCTCTTCTTCTCCCTCCTCCTCTCTCTCTGCCATTCAGCCCAATGCAATTTATTTCACAGCACAGTAGCAGGAGCTCAACTTTTTAATTCACTGGAATGGGCATTATACTTTGTTTGATTTCATCAAAAAATAGTCACAAGTCACAAAAAAGGTCCTCTACTTACTTGTTGTGGCTCATTTCTTTTTTTTTTTTTAAGAATCATTTAAAAATCTCACATTCATCAAAGTCTCAACCTCCCTTCTCCACAGCTCTGTCTGTAGTCCAATGGGTAAGGTGGCTGCTTGCCAACCTCAAGGTCACTGGTTCAAATCCAAGAGGGGCACTCTTGTTATGTTATGTTGAATTCTGCTCCCCTCCCCCACCTTCAATTGGTTACAGGTGTTCGTTAAGCGCCACAGTTTGCAGCACATCATCACAATCAATGACAACATGTTTAGGTGTGTGCTCTTTGTGGTGAAATGGCAGAGTAAAGGTTTATTGATCATGAGGCCATGGGTTCGATTCCTGCCTCATTCATGTGGTACTTTCTGATAGAGACTTCATTCAAATTCTCATCTGTAGACCAACTTCTAATGGCTCATTTATACTCTTTTCTTTCTTTCTTTTAAGCATCATTGAAAAATCTCACATTCATCAAAGTCTCAACCTCTCTTCAGAAGTCAGTGACCTCTTATATATGGATTTCTTTTACTCTTCTCTCATTGAATCTAACTATGGTGAAGTGGTTAGGTCAGTGGGTTGATGTACTGAAGGTTGTGGGTTCAATTCCCTCCTTGGACATGTTTCTTGTATGCCATTCCGCATGTCTATTTATACTTTTTCAAATATTTAACTTTTTCTGATTTTTTTCAGCTTTATAATGTGTGTGTATTGCGTCTAACGAGCAGAGCCAGAGTGGTGTCAGAGTGGAGAGAGGCAAAAAAACATTCTAGAGTTTTTCTGGCTAAACTGTCAGCATGGCCACAAATTAAACTCTAGACAAATTATTTTCTCCAGTTTTGTAGCCACACTTGTCTTCTGGCTAAAATTCTGGTCAAAAATGCAAAGAGACTTAGATAATAATTTTAAATATTTTTTAAATGCAGCCAGGGAGCTCTCTGCTCTCATTAAGCTCAATGCATTTTTTTCACATCAGCAGGAGAAGGAGCTCAACTTTGTAACTTGCTGTTAAGTGCTTTTTAATTCATTTTAATTCACCAAAAAATAGTCACAGGTCACAAAAAAGTCCTCTTCTTACTTGGTGTGGCTAATTTATATTAATTTATTTTTGTTTTAAGCATCATTGAAAAATCTCACATTCATCAAAGTCTCAACCTCTCTCCTTGACAACTCCTCTGTAGTGTAGGGGTTAGGGTAACTGCCTGCCAACCCTAAGGTCACTGGTTCGAATCCAAGGGAAGAATTCTTGTTATGTTATGTTGAATTCTGCTCTCCTCCCCCGCCTTCAATTGGTTACAGGTGTTTGTTATCTCCTTGATTACTCGTACCAGTTTGCAGCACATCATCACATTACAATGAATGACAACAGTCTCGAAAGCAGTGTGCTCTCTGTAGCCGAGTGGCAGAGTAAAGGTTTAGTGATCATATGGTCATAGGTTCGATTCCTGCCTCAGTCATTTCACATCATTGCTTGACTTTTGATTCCAATTATTCAGCTGTCATTGGACAGTCTTTGATTCCTCATAGTATAAAGCTCATTGTAACTCAGGTTCTCTGTGGCCATATGGTTAGTGTGTTAGGTGTTGTGCTATTTCAACAATTCATATATCAAAACGTGCAGCTTTTTTTTAACTTTATCGGCGTTACTTTTCTCTTTTTAACTATTTATACTTTTTAAAATATTTAACTTTTTCTGCAAATTAAACTCTAGACAAATTATTTTCTCCAGTTTTGTAGCCACACTTGTCTTCTGGCTAAAATTCTGGTCAAAAATGCAAAGAGACTTAGATAATAATTTTAAATATTTTTTAAATGCAGCCAGGGAGCTCTCTGCTCTCATTCAGCCCAATGCTGAGAATTCTCCACAACTCTGTCTGAAACATGCTTATGTCTGTGCTCTCTGTGGCGAAGTGGCAGAGTAAAGGTTTATTGATCATGAGGTCATGAGTTCGATTCCTTACTTTTTTTTTTAAGCAGAAGCCAGTGATCCTCTTATCAAAGGTTTTCTTTACCCCTCACATACTGTCTCTGTCTGTAGCCTAGTGGTTAGCTTGCTGGTCTGGAGACCTGAAGGTTGCTGGTTCAGTTCTTGCCTCAACAACAATTATAGTGAATTATTTTCCCAGTTGTCCTCTGTTGACTTCTGATAACTTGCTTCATGTTGAAACTGCTGCTCTCAGCCTGAAATTCACAGAAATTTTCATTCTAAGTCATTCAAGCTTGACTCTCAAGCTTTCTTGATGTTGACAGTGTGCAGATCATTAACAGACAACAGTCTCTGCAACTGTGTGTGCACCGTGGCCTAGAGGCAGAGTGGAAGTCTAATGACCATGAGGTTGTGGGTTCGATTCCGACCTTGGTCAAACATTTGTATGGTGATCACTGCTTGCACTATTTGCTAATTCTGCAACAGCGTTCAGTTGCTATCAGCAGTCACACCATTTCCATTCTTGGAAATGCTTTTTCTAGTTCTTCGTCCTCTTCCGGACGATTTTCGATTCGCTACTAGTCCTGCAACTCTTCGAGTTGCAGGCCAAATTATATATCAAAACGTGCGTCTTGATCGGGATCGGTGTGCTATTACTTTTCTCAACAGTGTACGAATTTTTCGCGACGTAAGTCGCGAAAAACTACGCAAAATTTTGCATGTAAGTCAATGGGACGGGCGAAAAAAAAAAGAGCGAAAAAGACCAATCATTGGAGTTTAACAAACGTCTACTGCTCAGGCATACTTTCACCTAGAGACTTCATTTAAACTTTAAACAGTAGACACAAGTCTTGTGTATTGTCGTATTACTCCACGTTTTGATAGGTCATATAGTTTTTGATCAATCCATGATCAATGAGCATGATCATTTTTGGAGAAATTATGAGTTTATAATGGGTGTGTATTGCATGGAATGTTCGTGTCAGAGCACGTGACATCATCGGTTAGAGTGGGAGAGAGTGAAGAAACATTCTGTATTTTTTCTGGATAAACTGTCAGCACGGCCACAATTTTCACTCTACACACATAATTTTTTCAGAATTTGTAAGACAAACTTGTTATCTCTCATGTCATGTGCTCAAAATATCAGAGAGACTTACAGAATTGACAGAATCAGCCTCTGAGTGCGGCCACGTCTGTCTCTGCTCCTCATTGAGTCCAATACAAATATTTTCTGAGAGGAGCAGAACGGCCTGATGTTTTAAAACTGCCAGCGTCGCCAAAATATTTACTGTAGAAACACCAAATCGTACCGAAATTTTCAGTAAGTCCTTAGAGCAACGTTGATCTGTGTTTTGTTCTGATAGGAGTTACCGTTTTGTCATGCTAAGCCTAAATGTGAGACCGGTTTAGAGGCAGAAAATGGCTCTTTTCCTCCACGTTTCTGTCTGTCTCAGCCTGCGGGGGCCCCTATCGCCGTGGTAACCTCTTTGATCCTCAGGCGAGAGCTCGTTAACTTCATAAACAATCCACCTGGCGCTCGTTTAAATGTTTATAAACACAGACACAGCTAAATCAGACTGACACAGGATGCAGCTCATAGTCACACACACACACACAGACTCTAGAACCAGCTTCATGTGATTACAGTCACACACACACAAACACACACACACCTTCATGTGATTAAAACACAGTTAACGTGCAACAGAATTTAAACTTAAACCATGATTTAATCTGGTTTTAAAGTTAAACCTTGTTGGTGTCACACACCTACACACACACACACACACACACACACACACACACACACAGTTAACCTAATGTGATTACAGCTCCTCCATATCAGTGCTTATAGAAAGATGATCATGTGTCTGTCTGATCAGCTCTGTCTTGCGCTTAAGATCGTGGGTTTGATTCCCATGTTGACAGAGATGGCAAAATCGGCAGTAGCCCCGCGGCCCATTCAAAATTTCCCGATAGGAAATTTTCTAGTTAGGGCCGCGGGCAATCGCACCGGGCACTGGTCCCAACAGCTATGAAATAGCTGCAGGGACCAGTGCCCGGGCGAAGCCCGGGCACTACTGTTATTGTGTGGATTTTTTCTTATTATTCTTCGTCCTCTTCCGGACGATTTTCGATTCGCTACTAGTCCTGCAACTCGAAGAGTTGCAGGCCAAATTATATATCAAAACGTGCGTCTTGATCGGGATCGGTGTGCTATTACTTTTCTCAACAGTGTACGAATTTTTCGCGACGTATGTCGCGAAAAACTACGCAAAATTTTGCATGTAAGTCAATGGGACGAGCGAAAAAAAAAGAGCGAAAAAGACCAATCATTGGAGTTTAACAAACGTCTACTGCTCAGGCATACTTTCACCTAGAGACTTCATTTAAACTTTAAACAGTAGACACAAGTCTTGTGTATTGTCGTATTACTCCACGTTTTGATAGGTCATATAGTTTTTGATCAATCCCTGATCAATGACCATGATCATTTTTGGAGAAATTATGAGATTATAATGGGTGTGTATTGCATGGAATGTTCGTGTCAGAGCACGTGACATCATCGGTTAGAGTGGGAGAGAGTGAAGAAACATTCTGTATTTTTTCTGGATAAACTGTCAGCACGGCCACAATTCACAGTCTACACACATAATTTTTTCAGAATTTGTAAGACAAACTTGTTATCTCTCATGTCATGTGCTCAAAATATCAGAGAGACTTACAGAATTGACAGAATCAGCCTCTGAGTGCGGCCACGTCTGTCCCTGCTCCTCATTGAGTCCAATACAAATATTTTCTGAGAGGAGCAGAACGGCCTGGGGCCTCATTTATCATTGTGGATACACGTTTTTTTACACGCTCTTTCCCCCATTTTGTGCGTACGCACTTTTCTCCGCCTAATTTGGGATCTATCAAACCAAAACTGGTCGGGAGTAAGTGCAAAAATTTACGACCAGTCCGACCATGGCGTACCGGCATTTACACGCTTTTTGAAGAACAGGAGGAATTGGCGACGCCGCTGCAGAGTCAGAGAACTGCAGTATGCGAGGGAGAGAGGAGCGCGGACACTGTTTGAAGTAGCAAGTGGTGGTGATGATGACCCCCCCCCCCCCCACACCACCACCACCACCACCACCACCACCGCACACGTGTTGACGTCGGCACTTTACATGAAAAGCACAGCGACTCAGATTTTTCCCCTGTGCATTTACACTAGTTTGCTCCTAAATACTGGCTTTATAAAACGAATTTCGTTTTCTTTTGATATCATATTGATATTTTTCCCCTGCATGTAGGCTACAACTCTTCCACAACCAGTCTGTCCAGTCTGGAAAATAATTTCTGCGATGTGTGTGTGTTACGTAGCCAGACTGGACACACACAAGCAAGCAGCAAGCACAATAATGTCGGAGCAAATCAAAGCAAATGAGAAAACATGATCGATATTTTTTGTGTGAATAATATTTATTGTATTTAACAAAAATGGGTGCTGCCCAACATCATTTTAGGAAAAGTCACAGACTGGTGGACTTCAATGTTTTTTTTTTTTTTTTTTTTTTAATATATAGCTATGCACAAATGAAAATCAAAGTCGTCCAGTGAACGGCAGTTGGGGGTTAGTGGAAAGGCGTGCAAAGTACTGACTGGCAGTGGAAACCCTGCTTTAAATTATTATGACATAATCTAAAATAAGGGGCAGAATAAATATGATTCTTCTTCTTTCTGTTCTGTTTCATTTAGATTTGGGAGTTTTTTGTTTTTATTGAAGCCTTTCAATGCAAGATGATGTTTCTGACTGATATTGCCGTGTTACCGTGTATCTCGCTTTCAGAGAAATTCCGCTTCTTTCTCCGCTCTCCGTCCGTCTGTTGTCTTCACCGTCTTCCACTGACGTCATTCCACACGTTTCCAGAGTGCACATGGCTACTTAATATGCACGTAACTGATTTGCATTGACCACTTATGGTTGCGTGGGGCCGTTTAGGGGGCTGGGTATGAGGCGTGTTCTCATCCACGCTTTTCTCAGGTCCGGTGTGATCTATCAAGGGAAATACCGTGCAGCCGTGTGTACGCGGAGTTTGATAGATCTGAAAAGAGTGTATATTTTTTGGTCGTACGCACATTTTGCCTTTCCGTCGTACTGAAAATTTAAGAGGACTTTTACACGCTCTTTGATAAATGAGGCCCCTGGGGCCTCATTTATCATTGTGGATACACGCTTTTTTACACGCTCTTTCCCCCATTTTGTGCGTACGCACTTTTCTCCGCCTAATTTGGGATCTATCAAACCAAAACTTGTCGGGAGTAAGTGCAAAAATTTACGACCAGTCCGACCATGGCGTACCGGCATTTACACGCTTTTTGAAGAACAGGAGGAATTGGCGACGCCGCTGCAGAGTCAGAGAACTGCAGTATGCGAGGGAGAGAGGAGCGCGGACACTGTTTGAAGTAGCAAGTGGTGGTGATGATGACCCCCCCCCCCCCCACCACCACCACCACCACCACCACCACCGCACACGTGTTGACGTCGGCACTTTACATGAAAAGCACAGCGACTCAGATTTTTCCCCTGTGCATTTACACTAGTTTGCTCCTATATACTGGCTTTATAAAACGAATTTCGTTTTCTTTTGATATCATATTGATATTTTTCCCTTGCATGTAGGCTACACCTCTTCCACAACCCGTCTGTCCAGTCTGGAAAATAATTTCTGCGACGTGCGTGTGTTACGTAGCCAGACTGGACACACACAAGCAAGCAGCAAGCCCAATAATGTCGGCGCAAATCAAAGCAAATGAGAAAACATGATCGATATTTTTTGTGTGAATAATATTTATTGTATTTAACAAAAATGGGTGCTAGCTGCCCAACATCAGGAAAAGTCACAGACTGGTGGACTTTAATGTTTTTTTTTTTTTTTTTTAATATATAGCTATGCACAAATGAAAATCAAAGTCTTCCAGTGAATGGAAGTTGGGGGTTAGTGGAAAGGGGTGCAAAGTAGTACTGACTGGCAGTGGAAACCCTGCTTTAAATTATTATGACATAATCTAAAATAAGAGGCAGAATAAATATGATTCTTCTTCTTTCTGTTCTGTTTCATTTAGATTTGGGAGTTTTTTTTGGTATTTATTGAAGCCTTTCAATGCAAGATGATGTTTCTGACTGATACTGCCGTGTTACCGTGTATCTCGCTTTCAGAGAAATTCCGCTTCTTCCTCCGCTCTCCGTCCGTCTGTTGTCTTCACCGTCTTCCACTGACGTCATTCCACACGTTTCCAGAGTGCACATGGCTACTTAATATGCACGTAACTGATTTGCATTGACCACTTATGGTTGCGTGGGGCCGTTTAGGGGGCTGGGTATGAGGCGTGTTCTCATCCACGCTTTTCTCAGGTCCGGTGTGATCTATCAAGGGAAATACCGTGCAGCCGTGTGTACGCGGAGTTTGATAGATCTGAAAAGAGTGTATATTTTTTGGTCGTACGCACATTTTGCCTTTCCGTCGTACTGAAAATTTAAGAGGACTTTTACACGCTCTTTGATAAATGAGGCCCCAGATGTTTTAAAACTGCCAGCGTCGCCAAAATATTTACTGTAGAAACACCAAATCGTACCGAAATTTTCATTAAGTCCTTAGAGCAACGTTGATCTGTGTTTTGTTCTGATAGGAGTTACCGTTTTGTCATGCTAAGCCTAAATGTGAGACCGGTTTAGAGGCAGAAAATGGCTCTTTTTCTCCACGTTTCTGTCTGTCTCAGCCTGCAGGGGCCCCTATCGCCGTGGTAACCTCTTTGATCCTCAGGCCAGAGCTCGTTAACTTCATAAACAATCCACCTGGCGCTCGTTTAAATGTTTATAAACACAGACACAGCTAAATCAGACTGACACAGGATGCAGCTACTAACTAACTATGTGTCAAGTCAGTCACACACACACACACACAGACTCTAGAGCCAGCTTCATGTGATTACAGTCACACACACACACACACACACACACACACACACACACACACACACACACACACACACACACACACACACACAGTTAACCTAATGTGGTTACAGCTCCTCCATATCAGTGCTTATAGAAAGATGATCATGTGTCTGTCTGATCAGCTCTGTCTTGACCTTAAGATCGTGGGTTTGATTCCCATGTTGACAGAGATGGCACAACCCGCAGTAGCTCCCGTGGCCCATTCAAAATTTCCCGAGAGGACATTTTCTAGTTATTAGTGTGACTGCTGAAGCAGTCACACTATTGTTCTTCTGTTTGGCCATTTTCTTCCGCCTTTTTACGGTCTTCTTCTAGTCCTTCATACTTTGTGCTATTTCAACAATTCATATATCAAAACGTGCAGCTTTTTTTGAACTTTATCGGCATTACTTTTCTCTTTTTAACTATTTATACTTTTTAAAATATTTAACTTTTTCACAAAAAATCTCACATTCATCAAAGTCTCAACCTCTCTTCTTCACAACTCCACGGTAGTGTAGGGGTTAGGGTGGCTGTTTGCCAACCCCAAGGTCACTGGTTCGAATCCAAGGGAAGAACTCTTGTTATGTTATGTTGAATTCTGCTCTCCTCCCCCGCCTTCAATTGGTTACAGGTGTTTGTTATCTCCTTGATTACTCGTACCAGTTTGCAGCACATCATCACATTACAATGAATGACAACAGTCTTGAAAGCAGTGTGCTCTCTGTAGCCGAGTGGCAGAGTAAAGGTTTAGTGATCATATGGTCATGGGTTCGATTCCTGCCTCAGTCTTTTCACTTCATTGCTTGACTTTTGATTCCAATTATTCAGCTGTCATTGGACAGTCTTTGATTCCTCATAGTATAAAGCTCATTGTAACTCAGGTTCTCTGTGGCCATATGGTTAGTGCTCAGCCTGAAATTCACAGACATTTTCATTCTAAGTCATTCAAGCTTGACTCTCAAGCTTTCTTGATGTTGACAGTGTGCAGATCATTAACAGACAACAGTCTCTGCAACTGTGTGTGCACTGTGGCCTAGAGGCAGAGTGGAAGTCTAATGACCATGAGGTTGTGGGTTCGATTCCGACCTTGGTCAAACATTTGTATGGTGATCACTGCTTGCACTATTTGCTAATTCTGCAACAGCGTTCAGTTGCTATCAGCAGTCACACCATTTCCATTCTTGGAAATGCTTTTTAGTGTGACTGCTGAAGCAGTCACACTATTGTTCTTCTGTTTGGCCATTTTCTTCCGCCTTTTTACGGTCTTCTTCTAGTCCTTCATACTTTGTGCTATTTCAACAATTCATATATCAAAACGTGCAGCTTTTTTTGAACTTTATCGGCATTACTTTTCTCTTTTCAACTATTTATACTTTTTCAAATATTTAACTTTTTCACAAAAAATCTCACATTCATCAAAGTCTCAACCTCTATTCTTCACAACTCCACTGTAGTGTAGGGGTTAGGGTAGATGCCTGCCAACCCTCAGGTCACTGGTTCGAATCCAAGGGAAGAACTCTTGTTATGTTATGTTGAATTCTGCTCTCCTCCCCCGCCTTCAATTGGTTACAGGTGTTTGTTATCTCCTTGATTACTCATACCAGTTTGCAGCACATCATCACATTACAATGAATGACAACAGTCTTGTAAACAGTGTGCTCTCTGTAGCCGAGTGGCAGAGTAAAGGTTTAGTGATCATATGGTCATGGGTTCGATTCCTGCCTCAGTCTTTTCACTTCATTGCTTGACTTTTGATTCCAATTATTCAGCTGTCATTGGACAGTCTTTGATTCCTCATAGTATAAAGCTCATTGTAACTCAGGTTCTCTGTGGCCATATGGTTAGTGCTCAGCCTGAAATTCACAGACATTTTCATTCTAAGTCATTCAAGCTTGACTCTCAAGCTTTCTTGATGTTGACAGTGTGCAGATTATTAACAGACAACAGTCTCTGCAACTGTGTGTGCACTGTGGCCTAGAGGCAGAGTGGAAGTCTAATGACCATGAGGACGTGGGTTCGATTCCGACCTTGGTCAAACATTTGTATGGTGATCACTGCTTGCACTATTTGCTAATTCTGCAACAGCGTTCAGTTGCTGTCAGCAGTCACACCATTTCCATTCTTGGAAATGCTTTTTCTAGTTCATTTTAATTCACCAAAAAATAGTCACAGGTCACAAAAAAGTCCTCTTCTTACTTGGTGTGGCTAATTTATACTAATTTCTCTTTATTTTAAGAATCATTGAAAAATCTCACATTCATCAAAGTCTCAACCTCTCTTCACCACAACTTCACTGTAGTATAGGGGTTAGGGTGGCCATTTGCCAACCCTAAGGTCACTGGTTCGAATCCAAGGGAAGAACTCTTGTTATGTTATGTTGAATTCTGCTCTCCTCCACCGCCTTCAATTGGTTACAGGTGTTTGTTATCTCCTTGATTACTCATACCAGTTTGCAGCACATCATCACATTACAATGAATGACAACAGTCTTGAAAGCAGTGTGCTCTCTGTAGCTGAGTGGCAGAGTAAAGGCTTAATGATCATAAGGTCATGGGTTTGATTCCTACCTCAGTCATTTCACATCATTGCTTGACTTTTGATTCCGATTATTCAGCTGTCATTGGACAGTCTTTGATTCCTGATAGTATAAAGCTCATTGTAACTCAGGTTTTCTGCACATTTACAAGCCTAATGTAACTTGAGTTCAGTGAGCTGGAGCCCAGCCCGAACTCACAAGACGGGCAGGCTTGCAGGCCTAGATGTGGTGTTGCACAGATGTGACAGTGACAGTTTCCTCATCATTAATCCTCATTATTATAGTAAATGAGGTTGCTCTTCAATATATTTCCAAATTTAAATAAAGGTTATAATAATAATTAAACCTGGGCTATCATCCTATCCTTCCTCGTTCATGTTGTGAGGACAGGACAAAGTCTCTTGGACATGAGAGGTGGGCAGGTGCTTCTCTTGCACTCCTTCACTCACCCACTCTTGATTGGCATATAAATGAATGTTAAATGAAAATAAAAACTAGTTTGGAAATAATACATACCGTACATGCAAAAATGCGAAATTTAAATAATATAGGTTAATATAAAGTATTTTCTATTCTATAGTGACTACAGCTGGCCAAAATTGGCCCCCAGCTTATCATGCCACACCTGTCATGTCTTAGATGTTATGAGTATTTCATGATACAATGTAGCCTAATAGTCTATATTGTTGTGTCTAGGGGTGTCCTCAACTCAGAATTGTGTTTATGCTGAATAGAAACTTCAAGTATTCATTGTGTGACCATGATATGATTACTTGTTTTGCAAAACATCAACAAGACATTATAACATCTGAACTGTTTATGATAGAGACGAGCTGTAAACATCATCTGAATTGTGAGATTATCTACTTTCCCAGGCTCCTTGAGTGGTGCCTCTATGACAAGGGACCGGGTGCGTGTAATCATGTGGTGCAGGAACAGATGCAGAAATTTTTCTGGTCTTCCATTTTTTTTAACAGATTGGCTATTTTACAATATACAGTCTGTCACAAAAGTTCTTCATATGGCTCAGAGTTGAAAGGCTTGGCAGCTCGGTGTAGCTGTCAAGGTATAATAGGTATAGCTCACCTGGTAGAGCAGCTTGCACTGTGAGCAAGGACTATGCTCCAGTCTGGGATCAAATCCCAGTGGAGAGTTTTACACTAAATGCGCTGAATCTGTAATTATACAATGTCCAGCTGTCAGCAACCGGGGGGTGGGGTGCGAGGAGGTGGCTGGGCGGGTGCAAAACAGTGCAGTCTCCGCCCACCCCCCAGAGGTGAATTGCTAATGTGCATGGCTAATGAGCTGGTTTTAAAATGGCCGAAAAGGGTCGGGGGAGTGAGACTTTAAGCATCATTGAAAAATCTCACATTCATCAAAGTCTCAACCTCTACTTCATTGGAAGTGTTGGAATGGCCTAGTGGATAAGGTTTCTGCCAACCAATCACAAGGTCACAGGTTCAAATCCCACCTGAGCAGTCTTGTTAGTGTCAGCCACTTTGACCTTTAACCAATACCACTTGGTCTGGTCACAAGATCAAACTTGATAATGCATATGCGCCCCCACCTATTCTCTTTACCTCTTTCAATCTTGGTTTATGTTAACATGTTTCTTGTTTATACCACTGCACTAAGATTGATTTGCACTGGAACTACAGCTTTGGGCTAGTTAACTTCAGAGTGAGACAGAGTGCAGTTCATCAACAGACAACAGTCTCTGCAACTGTGTATACACTGGCCTAGAGGCAGAGTGAAAGTCTGCTGATCATGAGGTTGTGGGTTCGATACCTACCTTGGGCAACCATTTGTATGGTGATCACTGCTTGCACTATTTGCTAATTCTGCAACAGCGTTCAGCTGCTTTCAGCAGTCACACGCATTTCCATCAGGAAATGATACTTTATCTAGTTCTTACTTCTTTTTCCCTTTTTCAGCAGTTTTCTGCTCCTTCATACTTTGTGCTATTTCAACAATTCATATATCAAAACGTGCAGCTTTTTCAGGACATTTATGCTATGACTTTTCTCTTTCATACTATTTATACTTTTTAAAATATTTAACTTTTTCTGCAATTTTTCTCTCATAGGAAATGAATTGAAACAGTCTTCAAACTCTTCAAATCTTCTGCTTCATTCAGCCTCTAATAGCTTCAGCATACTTTCAGCTACAGACTTCATTCAACTTTTAAACTGTTCACAAACCTTTCAACTATTCAGCTATATCTCAGCTTATTGATATCTTCAACAGTTTCAGATATATGTATAGTTTTAAAATCATTAAAATTTCTGACAAAATTCAGATTTAACATGAAAGTCAATGGGACGGAATGTTCGGACGTTGGCAGTTGGTAGAGTGACAGAGGGTCTAAAAATCCTCTCACATTTTTCTCTCTATCCTGCCAGCACGGCCACAGATTACACTCTACACACATAATTTCGGGCATGCTTGTAGACAAGCTCATCCTCGATCTCTTCATGTGCTCAAAAAACCAGAGAGACAAACACAATTTAAACTGGGAGCCTCCGAGTGCAGCCATTTCCCTCTCTCCTCTCATTGACTCCCATTCAAAAGTAGTCGCTGATTTTCTAAACGTCCCAACGTTTCCAACCTGCGACACAATCAACAATTTTTACTCTAGAAACACCAAAGTGACACGGACGCGTTCAGCAAGGTCTTATGGTTCGGAAAATGTAAACCTTTTGCTCGTACTAAGTACGGATTTGTCGTACATTAGATCTGTTTGAGGGTGTCACAGAGCAGTTAAAGCCTATGGTTAAAGCAGCCACCATACCTTAAAGCCACCAGCCACCAGTTACATGGTAACCTCAACATGGCAACCTCACCATGGTAACCTCACCATGGCAACGTCACCATGGCAACGCACACACATTCTCTCTGTTTGACTGTCTGTCGGTCATACACACACAAACACACACACACAAATGGACACACACTAACTACCACACACACACACACACACACACACATCCAACACACACACACACACACACACACACATCCAACACACACACACACACACACACAAATGGACACACACACACACAAATGGACACACACTCACCATACACACACATCCAACACACACACACACACACACACACACACACAAATGGACACACACTCACCATGCATACACATCCAACACACACACACAAATGGACACACACTAACTACTACACACACACACACACACACACACACCATACACACACATCCAACACACACACACACACACACACACACACACACACACACACACACACAAATGGACACACACACACACACACACAAATGGACACACACTCACCATACACACACATCCAACACACACACACACACAAATGGACACACACTAACTACCACACACACACACACAAACACACACACACACCCAACAAACAAACATACAACCACTTACCAAACACATACACACACACACACAAATGGACACACACTCACCATACACACACATCCAACACACACACACACACACACACACAAATGGACACACACTCACCATGCATACACATCCAACACACACACACAAATGGACACACACTAACTACCACACACACACACAAACACACACACACACACACACACACTTTATCGGCATTACTTTTCTCTTTTTAACTCTTTATACTTTTTAAAATATTTAACTTTTTCTGATTTTTTTCAGCTTTATAATGTGTGTGTATTGCGTCTAACGAGCAGAGCCAGAGTGGTGCCAGAGTGGAGAGAGGCAAAAAAACATTCTAGAGTTTTTCTGGCTAAACTGTCAGCACGGCCACAAATTAAACTCTAGACAAATTATTTTCTCCAGTTTTGTAGCCACACTTGTCTTCTGGCTAAAATTCTGGTCAAAAATGCAAAGAGACTTAGATAATAATTTAAAATATTTTTTAAATGCAGCCAGGGAGCTCTCTGCTCTCATTCAGCTCAATGTATTTTTTTCACAGCAGCAGGAGAAGGAGCTCAACTTTGTAACTTGCTGTTAGGTGCTTTTTAATTCATTTTAATTCACCAAAAAATAGTCACAGGTCACAAAAAAGTCCTCTTCTTACTTGGTGTGGCTAATTTATACTAATTTCTCTTTATTTTAAGAATCATTGAAAAATCTCACATTCATCAAAGTCTCAAGGCCCCGCCCCCCACGGTTACTGTTGCTAGGTTGGACAAACAATGGTCACGGAAGGGTTAACTCCCATTGGAAACCATTGAAAATTAGGCAGATTTAAATTGTTTGTAAGGAAAATTTGAATTAACTTATACATCAGAAAAATAGTGTCCATGATAGAGGACAGACGTGGCTCAATAGCGATTGAACGGGCATTACCTGACTTTTCCGAAAAATGGGGAAAAACTATTGTTTTGGTCACTCACTAGCTAGTAGCTAACGACGCTAGCTAACGTTAGCTACAAGCTAACGCTTAATCTCCGCCGATCTCCCGTTTTTCCTCGTAAAACTTCACAAAGTTCAAAAGACATTAGCAGCGGTAATGTTACGTTTGCTAGATAATTATGAAGGTATTAGATCTTCTCTGTCTATGAACACGACCAGAGAGTGGACTGGAGAATGAATGAGCTTCAATAGCACTTCAGTACAGCCAGGGAAAAACAGGCTCACTTCTCATGAGGACTGCACAACAACAAACAAACCTATGCAATTAACCCCTGACCTATGCCTACAGCTCCCCCTAGTGGACCACCCCCAAACCCTATTATTAAGCTCAACTAAATACATAACAGAAGGTTAAAGTATATACAGTAGCCTACATAGGCTAAGTATGTTTATTGATGTCTTGGGTTTGGGGAATGGGATAAAAATGACTCCAGGAATACGTTCCAGATATCGTGAGTTGCTATTGCAGGAACCCCAGGCACATTTTAACCATATTGAAAAATTATAAAGTAGTTTTTGCCGAAAAACTTGCTGTCTACCTATCTCGTTTCATAGGGTTTCATTCCAGGGTTGTCCAACCTTAGAATGTTGCGCAACACGTGACATGGGGAGAAGCGCTCTGATTGGTGGAACAGCAGACCAATCAGAAGGCCAACAAAGGGTCAATTCAAGTAATTTCCAGCCATTTCATACAAAGTCTCACATCTTCTACTTTTAAATATATTCTCAGCCATTGCTTCAGCTATGTTAGTGCTGGTTCATCAGTTGTCCTTCCTGTCAGGTTAGCTACAGATTTCAACTATTTAACCATTACATTTAAACATGCAGAATTTCAATGTTTTCTTCTCCCTTTAGCATTTCTACAGCTTTTTTCCTTTAAAAAGGCATTCATCTCACACTACAAGTTATATGTTTCAGCTTTTTCCCTCCAAGGGATGAATAAAGTATTCATCTACTCTCTACTCTACTCTAGCATTAGTCTTTTCAACATTGCTTTAGCAGGTTCGTCAACTAATTTAGCATTGATTCAACAATTTCTTCAGCTCATTCAGCATTGCTTCAGCAACAGCGTTCAGCTGCTTTCAGCATTCACACGCATTTTCTGCAGGAAATGCTATCTTTTTCTAGTTATTAGTGTGAATGCTGGAAGCATTCACACTATTGTTATTCAAATCTTTATACTTATTATTAGTGTGAATGCTGGAAGCATTCACACTATTGTTATTCAAATCTTTATACTTATTATTATTAGTGCACTATTGTTATTCAAATCTTTATACTTATTAGTGTGAATGCTGGAAGCATTCACACTATTGTTATTCAAATCTTTATACTTATTATTCTTACTTCTTCCGCTCTTTTTCTGCATCTAACTAGTCCTTCATACTTTGTGCTATTTCAACAATTCATATATCAAAACGTGCAGCTTTTTCAGGACATTTATGCTATGACTTTTCTCTTTCATACTATTTATACTTTTTAAAATATTTAACTTTTTCTGCAATTTTTCTCTCATAGGAAATGAATTGAAACAGTCTTCAAACTCTTCAAATCTTCTGCTTCATTCAGCCTCTAATAGCTTCAGCATACTTTCAGCTACAGACTTCATTCAACTTTTAAACTGTTCACAAACCTTTCAACTATTCAGCTATATCTCAGCTTATTGATATCTTCAACAGTTTCAGATATATGTATAGTTTTAAAATCATTAAAATTTCTGACAAAATTCAGATTTAACATGAAAGTCAATGGGACGGAATGTTCGGACGTTGGCAGTTGGCAGAGTGACAGAGGGTCTAAAAATCCTCTCACATTTTTCTCTCTATCCTGTCAGCACGGCCACAGATTACACTCTACACACATAATTTCGGCGACGTTTGTAGACAAGCTCATCCTTGATCTCTTCATGTGCTCAAAAAACCAGAGAGACGAACACAATTTAAACTGGGAGCCTCCGAGTGCAGCCAGTTCCCTCTCTCTTCTCATTGACTCCCATTCAAAAGTAGGCACTGATTTTCTAAACGTCCCAAAGTTTCCAACCTGCGACACAATCAACAATTTTTACTCTAGAAACACCAAAGTGACATGGACGCGTTCAGCAAGGTCTTATGGTTCGGAAAATGTAAACTTTTTGCTCGTACTAAGTACAGATTTGTCGTACATTAGATCTGTTTGAGGGTGTCACAGAGCAGTTAAAGCCTATGGTTAAAGCTGCCACCATGCCTTAAAGCCACCAGCCACCAGTTACATGGTAACCTCAACATGGCAACCTCAACATGGCAACCTCACCATGGCAACCTCACCATGGCAACGTCATCATGGCAACCTCACCATGGCAACGTCACCATGGCAACGCACACACATTCTCTCTATTTGACTGTCTGTCGGTCACACACACAAATGGACACACACTGACCATACACACATATCCAACACACACACACACACACACAAATGGACACACACTAACTACCACACACACACACACACACACACACACAAACACACACACACACACACATGGACACACACTGACTATACACACATATCCAACACACACACACACACACACACACACACACACACACACACATGGACACACACTTACCATACACACATATCCAACACACACACACACACACACACACACACATGGACAGACACTGACCATACACACATATCCAACACACACACACACACACACACACACATGCACACACACAGATCATACACACATATCCAACACACACACACACACATGGACACACACTGACCATACACACATATCCAACACACACACAAATGGAGACACACTGACCATACACACATATCCAACACACACACACACACACACACACACACACACACACACACACACACACACACACATGGACACACACTGACCATACACACATATCCAACACACACACACACACACACATGGACACACACTGACCATACACACATATCCAACACACACACACAAATGGACACACACTGACCATACACACACACAAATGGACACACACTGACCATACACACATATCCAACACACACACACACACACACACACACACACACACACACACACACACACACACACACACACACACACAAATGGACACACACTGACCATACACCCATATCCAACACACACACACACACACACACACACACATGGACACACACTGACCATACACACATATCCAACACACACACACACACACACACAAATGGACACACACTGACCATACAGACATATCCAACACACACACACACACACACACACACACACACACACACTGACCATACACACATATCACACACACACACACACACACACACACACACACACACACCATACACACACACACACACACACACACACACACACACACACACACACACACACACACACACTTTTCCTACAGTTGTCTGACTGTTTTGTATGTACCTCTCTATCTTCCTGTTGTAGTTAATGGACTCGTTGCTGTTAATTTTGTTCTTTAGCTATTTAAACTGAAAATACACATTTCCCCATTTTGGTCATGTTGAACACATTGTTTTACACGTATCCTAAACTACTGAGGCTCTTCTCAACCATTTCACACCATTAAACCCGCTGTTTACATGTTCTACTCCTCAGCTAATGCTCCATCTATATTCTTCAACAATGTTCTTCTGCTGTCAGTTTACAATGTATTTCAGTAGGCATTAACTTCAGGAATTTTTCAAACTCTTCTTTGACAATTCAAGTAATTTCCAGCCATTTCATACAAAGTCTCACATCTTCTACTTTTAAATATATTCTCAGCCATTGCTTCGGCTATGTTAGTGCTGGTTCATCAGTTGTCCTTCCTGTCAGGTTAGCTGCAGATTTCAACTATTTAACCATTACATTTAAACATGCAGAATTTCAATGTTTTCTTCTCCCTTTAGCATTTCTACGGCTTTTTACCTTTAAAAAGGCATTCATCTCACACTACAAGTTATATGTTTCAGCTTTTTCCCTCCTAGGGATGAATAAAGTATTCCTCTACTCTCTACTCTACTCTAGCATTTGTCTGTTCAACATTGCTTTAGCAGTTTCATCAACTAATTTAGCATTGATTCAACAATTTCTTCAGCTCATTCAGCATTGCTTCAGCAACAGCGTTCAGCTGCTTTCAGCATTCACACGCATTTTCTGCAGGAAATGCTATCTTTTTCTAGTTCTTACTTCTTCTTCCCTTTTTCTGCGTTTAACTCCTTCTTCATACTTTGTGCTATTTCAACAATTCATATATCAAAACGTGCAGCTTTTTCTGGACAATATTGCTATGACTTTCCTCTTTCATACTATTTATACTTTTTAAAATATTTAACTTTTTCTGCAATTTTTCTCCCATAGGAAATGAATTGAAACAGTCTTCAAACTCTTCAAATCTTCTGCTTCATTCAGCCTCTAATAGCTTCAGCATACTTTCAGCTACAGACTTCATTCAACTTTTAAACTATTCACAAACCTTTCAACTATTCAGCTATATCTCAGCTTATTGATATCTTCAACAGTTTCAGATATATGTATAGTTTTAAAATCATTAAAATTTCTGACAAAATTCAGATTTAACATGAAAGTCAATGGGACGGAATGTTCGGACGTTGGCAGTTGGCAGAGTGACAGAGGGTCTAAAAATCCTCTCACATTTTTCTCTCTATCCTGTCAGCACGGCCACAGATTACACTCTACACACATAATTTCGGCCACGTTTATAGACAAGCTCATCCTTGATCTCTTCATGTGCTCAAAAAACCAGAGAGACTTACAGAATTTAAACTCGGAGCCTCCGAGTGCAGCCAGTTCCCTCCCTTCCTCTCATTGACTCCCATTCAAAAGTAGGCGCTGATTTTCTAAACGTCCCAAAGTTTCCAACCTGCGACACAATCAACAATTTTGACTCTAGAAACACCAAAGTGACATGGACGCGTTCAGCAAGGTCTTATGGTTCGGAAAATGTAAACCTTTTGCTCGTACTAAGTACAGATTTGTCGTACATTAGATCTGTTTGAGGGTGTCACAGAGCAGTTAAAGCCTATTGTTAAAGCTGCCACCATGCCTTAAAGCCACCAGCCACCAGTTACATGGTAACCTCAACATGGCAACCTCACCATGGTAACCTCACCATGGCAACGTCACCATGGCAACGCACACACATTCTCTCTGTTTGACTGTCTGTCGGTCATACACACACACACACACACACACACACAAATGGACACACACTAACTACCACACACACACACACACATCCAACACACACACACACACACACACACACACACAAATGGACACACACACACACACAAATGGACACACACTCACCATACACACACATCCAACACACACATACAAATGGACACACACTCACCATGCATACACATCCAACACACACACACACAAATGGACACACACTAACTACTACGCACACACACACACACACACACACACACACACACACACACACACACACACAGGCAACTTCATGTGATTACACACACACACACACACACACAGGTAACTTCATGTGATTAGCCTAAATGTGAGACCGGTGCAAAGGCAGAAAATGGCTCTTTTTCTCCACGTTTCTGTCTGTCTCAGCCTGCGGGGGCCCCTATCGCCGTGGTAACCTCTTTGATCCTCAGGCCAGAGCTCGTTAACTTCATAAACAATCCACCTGGCGCTCGTTTAAATGTTTATAAACAGAGACACAGCTAAATCAGACTGACACAGGATGCAGCTACTAACTAACTATGTGTCAAGTCGGTCACCCACACACACACACACACACACACACACACACACACACACACACACACACAGTTAACCTAATGTGGTTACAGCTCCTCCATATCAGTGCTTATAGAAAGATGATCATGTGTCTGTCTGATCAGCTCTGTCTTGACCTTAAGATCGTGGGTTTGATTCCCATGTTGACAGAGATGGCACAACCCGCAGTAGCTCCCGTGGCCCATTCAAAATTTCCCGAGAGGAAATTTTCTAGTTCTATTTATTATTATAACTGACCTTTCATAGAAGACCCTTAGAGAGGTAAGATAAGAAGACAAGTCCATATGTGAATCAGTGAGCACAGAAACCATCAGTGTTGCCTACAGTAAAGTAATAAACAAGCAATAAACAATTAATGAGTAACAAGAAAGGCACCAGCTTCATCAACTTTACCACCATCAAGGCCAAAGTCCGTCCATGTGTCTGCTGATAAGTTACAGCCAGTGTAATAACTGCAGCTCAGGAACAAAGATAACTTTCACTTTTTTTTATCCATCTCACGATCACATACGTGGTATGGAGCACAAACAAACATTAGACAAAACAAGCAATCAAGCATAGCAAGGAGGCAGTGGGGCTGTATACTTTACATCTCTGACAAATGGAGGACATACAAAACAAAACAAAACAAAACAAAACAAAAAGTATCATTTAAACAAAGGACACACTTCAGAAAGGCACCTTACTTATAAATAACTTCTGTTTTATCCGACTGTAGTAACAAAATTAGTTTAAACATACATGGACGACAAACATGAAGGTATTTTTCTCTGAAATATGTGATATAATGTGTTCTTGCACTCAAACAGAACGTGGAACTCATCGCCAAGCTGGCCGTCATCGCAAAGGTCACATAACCTCCGACTTCTATCAAGTCCTTTATACCTTCTGATAACTTTTGGTATTCGTGTATTGTTTACTCTGAAGTGGCAAATGGCCTGTCTATACTTTTGGTTTAAATACTTTTCTAGTTTGAACTCTTGTTTAAACTCAGTGTAGATGTCACATGATGTCATGCTACCAAGTTCACTTCTCCATGTCTGCAGGACCTGATCTTTTAGTCTCTGTTCGACGGTTAGCTTCAGCCAGTCAGAATTAATACACTTTTGAGAGAGGCAAAGATACAACAACCCACAGTCATCCAATATCTGCTTAACCTGCAGAATCCACGGTAGCACAAATTCACCTGAGTTATAAGTAAGTAGACAGTTGTACATTATTTTATTCAATTTACTTTCCTTACCGTCTGTCAATTTTCCACAATAACAAATAATCTTTTTTTTTACTTCCTAAATCATGGCGTGTGCCTTCCTAAATCAAGTCCAAACTATTTAATTTCAGTTGAAACAGAGATAAAAACGATGAAACCAGTTTTGGACTGCGACCATGCAGTTTGTTTGTTTTTTTTCACACGGACAAAAGAAGACAAGTCCATATGTGAATCAGTGAGCACAGCAATCACCAGTGTTGCCCACAGTAAAGTAATAAACAAGCAATAAACAATTAATGAGTAACAAGAAAGGCACCAGCTTCATCAGCTTTATATGACCATCAAGGCCAAAGTCCGTTTATGTGTCTGCTGATAAGTTACAGCCAGTGTAATAAGGAACAAAGATAACTCAGATGTCATTTTTGTTCCTTTTCATTACAAAAGACGTGAAAACACACCGCCCTCATTTTTTTTTTTTTACCATTTGTTATCTTGAAGCATTGTGTTAAAATTAATAAAATTCATCTTTTTCAGTTCATTTTTGCTCCGTTATGCACTTTGAGCTGTAAGGCTTAGACAGGCATGTGCCTTCTTAAATCATGTCCAAACTAATTAATTCAACATAGCTGGACTCAAATGAAGGTGTAGAACCATCTCAAAGATGAACAAAAGAAGTTGATGGCTCCTGAATGACCTACATGAGTGGCACAGCAAATACTTACTGTATGTTCACGTGATATTTCAGTTTTTCTTTTTTAATTAGTTTGCAAACATTTACAAAATGTTGGGTTTGTGCTGTCGTCGTGGGGTGGCGAGTGTAGATTGATGAGGTGAAACAGAGGAAGCTCCTACACACTGTCTTGACTTGCATATATGATGTTTAATGAAAGAACATTGTTTCGTATAACCTGATGAAGGGGCAGCGACCAAAACGTTGTTCTTTCATTAAAAATCATAAGTCAAGACAGTGTGCAGGAGCTTCCTTTGTTTCAGTTTGTCAGCCATTCTGGTCCTCTCCGATGCACCTGTCTGCCTCTGTAGGTGTGCATATAGGTTTGAGTGTTTCATGTAGATTGATAAGGAAATAAATAATTTTATTGATTTTAACATAAAGCTGCAAAAAAACAAATGGTGAAAAATTAAAGGAGTTCTGAATACTTTCTGTACCCACTGTTCATACAGTTGCCAGGTCAGAACTTTTTGTATATCTTCCTCACTCACACACACACACACACACACACACACACACACACACACACACACACACTTTTGTATATCTTCCTCACTCTCTCTCTCACACACACACACACACACACACACACACACACACACACACACACTTTTCCTACAGTTGTCTGACTGTTTTGTATGTACCTCTCTATCTTCCTGTTGTAGTTAATGGACTCGTTGCTGTTAATTTTGTTCTTTAGCTATTTAAACTGAAAATACACATTTCCCCATTTTGGTCATGTTGAACACATTGTTTTACACGTATCCTAAACTACTGAGGCTCTTCTCAACCATTTCACACCATTAAACCCGCTGTTTACATGTTCTACTCCTCAGCTAATGCTCGATCTATATTCTTCAACAATGTTCTTCTGCTGTCAGTTTACAATGTATTTCAGTAGGCATTAACTTTTTTCCTAATTCAGGAATTTTTCAAACTCTTCTTTGACAATTCAAGTAATTTCCAGCCATTTCATACAAAGTCTCACATCTTCTACTTTTAAATATATTCTCAGCCATTGCTTCAGCTATGTTAGTGCTGGTTCATCAGTTGTCCTTCCTGTCAGGTTAGCTACAGATTTCAACTATTTAACCATTACATTTAAACATGCAGAATTTCAATGTTTTCTTCTCCCTTTAGCATTTCTACAGCTTTTTTCCTTTAAAAAGGCATTCATCTCACACTACAAGTTATATGTTTCAGCTTTTTCCCTCCTAGGGATGAATAAAGTATTCATCTACTCTCTACTCTACTCTAGCATTAGTCTTTTCAACATTGCTTTAGCAGGTTCGTCAACTAATTTAGCATTGATTCAACAATTTCTTCAGCTCATTCAGCATTGCTTCAGCAACAGCGTTCAGCTGCTTTCAGCATTCACACGCATTTTCTGCAGGAAATGCTATCTTTTTCTAGTTATTAGTGTGAATGCTGGAAGCATTCACACTATTGTTATTCAAATCTTTATACTTATTATTAGTGTGAATGCTGGAAGCATTCACACTATTGTTATTCAAATCTTTATACTTATTATTATTAGTGCACTATTGTTATTCAAATCTTTATACTTATTAGTGTGAATGCTGGAAGCATTCACACTATTGTTATTCAAATCTTTATACTTATTATTCTTACTTCTTCCGCTCTTTTTCTGCATCTAACTAGTCCTTCATACTTTGTGCTATTTCAACAATTCATATATCAAAACGTGCAGCTTTTTCAGGACATTTATGCTATGACTTTTCTCTTTCATACTATTTATACTTTTTAAAATATTTAACTTTTTCTGCAATTTTTCTCTCATAGGAAATGAATTGAAACAGTCTTCAAACTCTTCAAATCTTCTGCTTCATTCAGCCTCTAATAGCTTCAACATACTTTCAGCTACAGACTTCATTCAACTTTTAAACTGTTCACAAACCTTTCAACTATTCAGCTATATCTCAGCTTATTGATATCTTCAACAGTTTCAGATATATGTATAGTTTTAAAATCATTAAAATTTCTGACAAAATTCAGATTTAACATGAAAGTCAATGGGACGGAATGTTCGGACGTTGGCAGTTGGCAGAGTGACAGAGGGTCTAAAAATCCTCTCACATTTTTCTCTCTATCCTGTCAGCACGGCCACAGATTACACTCTACACACATAATTTCGGCGACGTTTGTAGACAAGCTCATCCTTGATCTCTTCATGTGCTCAAAAAACCAGAGAGACGAACACAATTTAAACTGGGAGCCTCCGAGTGCAGCCAGTTCCCTCTCTCTTCTCATTGACTCCCATTCAAAAGTAGGCACTGATTTTCTAAACGTCCCAAAGTTTCCAACCTGCGACACAATCAACAATTTTTACTCTAGAAACACCAAAGTGACATGGACGCGTTCAGCAAGGTCTTATGGTTCGGAAAATGTAAACTTTTTGCTCGTACTAAGTACAGATTTGTCGTACATTAGATCTGTTTGAGGGTGTCACAGAGCAGTTAAAGCCTATGGTTAAAGCTGCCACCATGCCTTAAAGCCACCAGCCACCAGTTACATGGTAACCTCAACATGGCAACCTCAACATGGCAACCTCACCATGGCAACCTCACCATGGCAACGTCATCATGGCAACCTCACCATGGCAACGTCACCATGGCAACGCACACACATTCTCTCTATTTGACTGTCTGTCGGTCACACACACAAATGGACACACACTGACCATACACACATATCCAACACACACACACACACACAAATGGACACACACTAACTACCACACACACACACACACACACAAACACACACACACACACACACACATGGACACACACTGACTATACACACATATCCAACACACACACACACACACACACACACACACACACATGGACACACACTTACCATACACACATATCCAACACACACACACACACACACACACACACACACATGGACAGACACTGACCATACACACATATCCAACACACACACACACACACACACACACACACACACACACATGCACACACACAGATCATACACACATATCCAACACACACACACACACACACACATGGACACACACTGACCATACACACATATCCAACACACACACAAATGGAGACACACTGACCATACACACATATCCAACACACACACACACACACACACACACACACACACACATGGACACACACTGACCATACACACATATCCAACACACACACACACACACATGGACACACACTGACCATACACACATATCCAACACACACACACAAATGGACACACACTGACCATACACACACACAAATGGACACACACTGACCATACACACATATCCAACACACACACACACACACACACACACACACACAAATGGACACACACTGACCATACACCCATATCCAACACACACACACACACACACACACATGGACACACACTGACTATACACACATATCCAACACACACACACACACACACACACAAATGGACACACACTGACCATACAGACATATCCAACACACACACACACACACACACACACACACACACACACACTGACCATACACACATATCACACACACACACACACACACACACACACACACACACACACACACACACACACACACACCATACACACACACACACACACACACACACACACACACACTTTTCCTACAGTTGTCTGACTGTTTTGTATGTACCTCTCTATCTTCCTGTTGTAGTTAATGGACTCGTTGCTGTTAATTTTGTTCTTTAGCTATTTAAACTGAAAATACACATTTCCCCATTTTGGTCATGTTGAACACATTGTTTTACACGTATCCTAAACTACTGAGGCTCTTCTCAACCATTTCACACCATTAAACCCGCTGTTTACATGTTCTACTCCTCAGCTAATGCTCCATCTATATTCTTCAACAATGTTCTTCTGCTGTCAGTTTACAATGTATTTCAGTAGGCATTAACTTAGGAATTTTTCAAACTCTTCTTTGACAATTCAAGTAATTTCCAGCCATTTCATACAAAGTCTCACATCTTCTACTTTTAAATATATTCTCAGCCATTGCTTCGGCTATGTTAGTGCTGGTTCATCAGTTGTCCTTCCTGTCAGGTTAGCTGCAGATTTCAACTATTTAACCATTACATTTAAACATGCAGAATTTCAATGTTTTCTTCTCCCTTTAGCATTTCTACGGCTTTTTACCTTTAAAAAGGCATTCATCTCACACTACAAGTTATATGTTTCAGCTTTTTCCCTCCTAGGGATGAATAAAGTATTCCTCTACTCTCTACTCTACTCTAGCATTTGTCTGTTCAACATTGCTTTAGCAGTTTCATCAACTAATTTAGCATTGATTCAACAATTTCTTCAGCTCATTCAGCATTGCTTCAGCAACAGCGTTCAGCTGCTTTCAGCATTCACACGCATTTTCTGCAGGAAATGCTATCTTTTTCTAGTTAGGGCCACGGGCAATCGCACCGGGCACTGGTCCCAACAGCTATGAAATAGCTGCAGGGACCAGTGCCCGGGCAAAGCCCGGGCACTACTGTTATTGTGTGGATTTTTTCTTCTTATTATTAGGGCCGCGGGCAATCGCCCCGGGCACTGGTCCCAACAGCTATGAAATAGCTGCAGGGACCAGTGCCCGGGCGAAGCCCGGGCACTACTGTTATTGTGTGGATTTTTTCCTAGTTATTATTTTTCCACTTCCGGCCAGATTTCGATTCGCTACTAGTCCTGCAACTCGAAGAGTTGCAGGACATATTATATATCAAAACGTGCGTCTTGATCGGGAACGCTGTGCTATTACTTTTCTCAACAGTCTACGAATTTTTCGCGACGTAGTCGCGAAAAACTGCGCAAAAATTTTGCATGTAAGTCAATGGGACGGGCGGAAAAAAAAGACCGAAAAAGACCAATCATTGGAGTTTAACAAACGTCTACTGCTCAGGCATACTTTCACCTAGAGACTCCATTTAAACTTTAAACAGTAGACACAAGTCTTGTGTATTGTCGTATTACTCCACGTTTTGATAGGTCATATAGTTTTTGATCAATCCCTGATCAATGACCATGATCATTTTTGGAGAAATTATGAGTTTATAATGGGTGTGTATTGCATGGAATGTTCGTGTCAGAGTGCGTGACATCATCGGTTAGAGTGGGAGAGAATGAAGAAACATTCTGTATTTTTTCTGGATAAACTGTGACCACGGCCACAATTTACACTCTACAGACATAATTTTTTCAGAATTTGTAAGACAAACTTGTTATCTCTCATGTCATGTGCTCAAAATATCAGAGAGACTTACAGAATTGACAGAATCAGCCTCTGAGTGCAGCCACGTCTGTCTCTGCTCCTCATTGAGTCCAATACAAATATTTTCTGAGAGGAGCAGAACGGCCTGATGTTTTAAAACTGCCAGCGTCGCCAAAATATTTACTGTAGAAACACCAAATCGTACCGAAATTTTCAGTAAGTCCTTAGAGCAACGTTGATCTGTGTTTTGTTCTGATAGGAGTTACCGTTTTGTCATGCTAAGCCTAATTGTGAGGCCGGTTTAGAGGCAGAAAATGGCTCTTTTTCTCCACGTTTCTGTCTGTCTCAGCCTGCGGGGGCCCCTATCGCCGTGGTAACCTCTTTGATCCTCAGGCCAGAGCTCGTTAACTTCATAAACAATCCACCTGGCGCTCGTTTAAATGTTTATAAACACAGACACAGCTAAATCAGACTGACACAGGATGCAGCTACTAACTAACTATGTGACAAGTCAGTCACACACACACACACACACAGACTCTAGAGCCAGCTTCATGTGATTACAGTCACACACAGACACACACACACACACACCTTCATGTGATTAAAACACAGTTAACGTGCAACAGAATTTAAACTTAAACCATGATTTAATCTGGTTTTAAAGTTAAACCTTGTTGGTGACACACACACACACACACACACACACACACACACACACACACACACACACACACACACACACACACACACACACACACACACACACACACTTAACCTAATGTGATTACAGCTCCTCCATATCAGTGCTTATAGAAAGATGATCATGTGTCTGTCTGATCAGCTCTGTCTTGACCTTAAGATCGTGGGTTTGATTCCCATGTTGACAGAGATGGCAAAATCGGCAGTAGCCCCGCGGCCCATTCAAAATTTCCCGAGAGGAAATTTTCTAGTTCTCCTTCATCTTCCGGACACTTTTTCGATTCGCTACTAGTCCTGCAACTCGAAGAGTTGCAGGACATATTATATATCAAAACGTGTGTCTTGATCGGGATCGCTGTGCTATTACTTTTCTCAACAGTGTACGAATTTTTCGCGACGTATGTCGCGAAAAACTGCGCAAAATTTTTGCATGTAAGTCAATGGGACGGGCGGAAAAAAAAGAGCAAAAAAGACCAATCATTGGAGTTTAACAAACGTCTACTGCTCAGGCATACTTTCACCTAGAGACTCCATTTAAACTTTAAACAGTAGACACAAGTCTTGTGTATTGTCGTATTACTCCACGTTTTGATAGGTCATATAGTTTTTGATCAATCCCTGATCAATGACCATGATCATTTTTGGAGAAATTATGAGTTTATAATGGGTGTGTATTGCATGGAATGTTCGTGTCAGAGTGCGTGACATCATCGGTTAGAGTGGGAGAGAGTGAAGAAACATTCTGTATTTTTTCTGGATAAATTGCCACCACGGCCACAATTTACACTCTACAGACATAATTTTTTCAGAATTTGTAAGACAAACTTGTTATCTCTCATGTCATGTGCTCAAAATATCAGAGAGACTTACAGAACTTACAGAATCAGCCTCTGAGTGCGGCCACGTCTGTCCCTGCTCCTCATTGAGTCCAATACAAATATTTTCTGAGAGGAGCAGAACGGCCTGATGTTTTAAAACTGCCAGCGTCGCCAAAATATTTACTGTAGAAACACCAAATCGTACCGAAATTTTCAGTAAGTCCTTAGAGCAACATTGATCTGTGTTTTGTTCTGATAGGAGTTACCGTTTTGTCATGCTAAGCCTAATTGTGAGGCCGGTTTAGAGGCAGAAAATGGCTGTTTTTCTCCACGTTTCTGTCTGTCTCAGCCTGCGGGGGCCCCTATCGCCGTGGTAACCTCTTTGATCCTCAGGCCAGGGCTCGTTAACTTCATAAACAATCCACCTGGCGCTCGTTTAAATGTTTATAAACACAGACACAGCTAAATCAGACTGACACAGGATGCAGCTACTAACTAACTATGTGACAAGTCAGTCACACACACACACACAGACTCTAGAGCCAGCTTCATGTGATTACAGTCACACACACACACAGACTCTAGAGCCAGCTTCATGTGATTACAGTCACACACACACACACACACACACACACACACACACACACACAGGTAACCTAATGTGGTTACAGCTCCTCCATATCAGTGCTTATAGAAAGATGATCATGTGTCTGTCTGATCAGCTCTGTCTTGACCTTAAGATCGTGGGTTTGATTCCCATGTTGACAGAGATGGCACAACCCGCAGTAGCTCCCGTGGCCCATTCAAAATTTCCCGAGAGGAAATTTTCTAGTTCTTACTTCTTCTTCCCTTTTTCTGCGTTTAACTCCTTCTTCATACTTTGTGCTATTTCAACAATTCATATATCAAAACGTGCAGCTTTTTCTGGACAATATTGCTATGACTTTCCTCTTTCATACTATTTATACTTTTTAAAATATTTAACTTTTTCTGCAATTTTTCTCCCATAGGAAATGAATTGAAACAGTCTTCAAACTCTTCAAATCTTCTGCTTCATTCAGCCTCTAATAGCTTCAGCATACTTTCAGCTACAGACTTCATTCAACTTTTAAACTATTCACAAACCTTTCAACTATTCAGCTATATCTCAGCTTATTGATATCTTCAACAGTTTCAGATATATGTATAGTTTTAAAATCATTAAAATTTCTGACAAAATTCAGATTTAACATGAAAGTCAATGGGACGGAATGTTCGGACGTTGGCAGTTGGCAGAGTGACAGAGGGTCTAAAAATCCTCTCACATTTTTCTCTCTATCCTGTCAGCACGGCCACAGATTACACTCTACACACATAATTTCGGCCACGTTTATAGACAAGCTCATCCTTGATCTCTTCATGTGCTCAAAAAACCAGAGAGACTTACAGAATTTAAACTCGGAGCCTCCGAGTGCAGCCAGTTCCCTCCCTTCCTCTCATTGACTCCCATTCAAAAGTAGGCGCTGATTTTCTAAACGTCCCAAAGTTTCCAACCTGCGACACAATCAACAATTTTTACTCTAGAAACACCAAAGTGACATGGACGCGTTCAGCAAGGTCTTATGGTTCGGAAAATGTAAACTTTTTGCTCGTACTAAGTACAGATTTGTCGTACATTAGATCTGTTTGAGGGTGTCACAGAGCAGTTAAAGCCTATGGTTAAAGCTGCCACCATGCCTTAAAGCCACCAGCCACCAGTTACATGGTAACCTCAACATGGCAACCTCAACATGGCAACCTCACCATGGCAACCTCACCATGGCAACGTCATCATGGCAACCTCACCATGGCAACGTCACCATGGCAACGCACACACATTCTCTCTATTTGACTGTCTGTCGGTCACACACACAAATGGACACACACTGACCATACACACATATCCAACACACACACACACACACAAATGGACACACACTAACTACCACACACACACACACACACACACACACACACACACACACACACACACATGGACACACACTGACTATACACACATATCCAACACACACACACACACACACACACACACACACATGGACACACACTTACCATACACACATATCCAACACACACACACACACACACACACACACACATGGACAGACACTGACCATACACACATATCCAACACACACACACACACACACACACACACACACACACACATGCACACACACAGATCATACACACATATCCAACACACACACACACACACACACATGGACACACACTGACCATACACACATATCCAACACACACACAAATGGAGACACACTGACCATACACACATATCCAACACACACACACACACACACACACACACACACACACATGGACACACACTGACCATACACACATATCCAACACACACACACACACACATGGACACACACTGACCATACACACATATCCAACACACACACACAAATGGACACACACTGACCATACACACACACAAATGGACACACACTGACCATACACACATATCCAACACACACACACACACACACACACACACACACAAATGGACACACACTGACCATACACCCATATCCAACACACACACACACACACACACACATGGACACACACTGACTATACACACATATCCAACACACACACACACACACACACACAAATGGACACACACTGACCATACAGACATATCCAACACACACACACACACACACACACACACACACACACACACTGACCATACACACATATCACACACACACACACACACACACACACACACACACACACACACACACACACCATACACACACACACACACACACACACACACACACACACTTTTCCTACAGTTGTCTGACTGTTTTGTATGTACCTCTCTATCTTCCTGTTGTAGTTAATGGACTCGTTGCTGTTAATTTTGTTCTTTAGCTATTTAAACTGAAAATACACATTTCCCCATTTTGGTCATGTTGAACACATTGTTTTACACGTATCCTAAACTACTGAGGCTCTTCTCAACCATTTCACACCATTAAACCCGCTGTTTACATGTTCTACTCCTCAGCTAATGCTCCATCTATATTCTTCAACAATGTTCTTCTGCTGTCAGTTTACAATGTATTTCAGTAGGCATTAACTTAGGAATTTTTCAAACTCTTCTTTGACAATTCAAGTAATTTCCAGCCATTTCATACAAAGTCTCACATCTTCTACTTTTAAATATATTCTCAGCCATTGCTTCGGCTATGTTAGTGCTGGTTCATCAGTTGTCCTTCCTGTCAGGTTAGCTGCAGATTTCAACTATTTAACCATTACATTTAAACATGCAGAATTTCAATGTTTTCTTCTCCCTTTAGCATTTCTACGGCTTTTTACCTTTAAAAAGGCATTCATCTCACACTACAAGTTATATGTTTCAGCTTTTTCCCTCCTAGGGATGAATAAAGTATTCCTCTACTCTCTACTCTACTCTAGCATTTGTCTGTTCAACATTGCTTTAGCAGTTTCATCAACTAATTTAGCATTGATTCAACAATTTCTTCAGCTCATTCAGCATTGCTTCAGCAACAGCGTTCAGCTGCTTTCAGCATTCACACGCATTTTCTGCAGGAAATGCTATCTTTTTCTAGTTAGGGCCACGGGCAATCGCACCGGGCACTGGTCCCAACAGCTATGAAATAGCTGCAGGGACCAGTGCCCGGGCAAAGCCCGGGCACTACTGTTATTGTGTGGATTTTTTCTTCTTATTATTAGGGCCGCGGGCAATCGCCCCGGGCACTGGTCCCAACAGCTATGAAATAGCTGCAGGGACCAGTGCCCGGGCGAAGCCCGGGCACTACTGTTATTGTGTGGATTTTTTCCTAGTTATTATTTTTCCACTTCCGGCCAGATTTCGATTCGCTACTAGTCCTGCAACTCGAAGAGTTGCAGGACATATTATATATCAAAACGTGCGTCTTGATCGGGAACGCTGTGCTATTACTTTTCTCAACAGTCTACGAATTTTTCGCGACGTAGTCGCGAAAAACTGCGCAAAAATTTTGCATGTAAGTCAATGGGACGGGCGGAAAAAAAAGACCGAAAAAGACCAATCATTGGAGTTTAACAAACGTCTACTGCTCAGGCATACTTTCACCTAGAGACTCCATTTAAACTTTAAACAGTAGACACAAGTCTTGTGTATTGTCGTATTACTCCACGTTTTGATAGGTCATATAGTTTTTGATCAATCCCTGATCAATGACCATGATCATTTTTGGAGAAATTATGAGTTTATAATGGGTGTGTATTGCATGGAATGTTCGTGTCAGAGTGCGTGACATCATCGGTTAGAGTGGGAGAGAATGAAGAAACATTCTGTATTTTTTCTGGATAAACTGTGACACGGCCACAATTTACACTCTACAGACATAATTTTTTCAGAATTTGTAAGACAAACTTGTTATCTCTCATGTCATGTGCTCAAAATATCAGAGAGACTTACAGAATTGACAGAATCAGCCTCTGAGTGCAGCCACGTCTGTCTCTGCTCCTCATTGAGTCCAATACAAATATTTTCTGAGAGGAGCAGAACGGCCTGATGTTTTAAAACTGCCAGCGTCGCCAAAATATTTACTGTAGAAACACCAAATCGTACCGAAATTTTCAGTAAGTCCTTAGAGCAACGTTGATCTGTGTTTTGTTCTGATAGGAGTTACCGTTTTGTCATGCTAAGCCTAATTGTGAGGCCGGTTTAGAGGCAGAAAATGGCTCTTTTTCTCCACGTTTCTGTCTGTCTCAGCCTGCGGGGGCCCCTATCGCCGTGGTAACCTCTTTGATCCTCAGGCCAGAGCTCGTTAACTTCATAAACAATCCACCTGGCGCTCGTTTAAATGTTTATAAACACAGACACAGCTAAATCAGACTGACACAGGATGCAGCTACTAACTAACTATGTGACAAGTCAGTCACACACACACACACACACAGACTCTAGAGCCAGCTTCATGTGATTACAGTCACACACAGACACACACACACACACACCTTCATGTGATTAAAACACAGTTAACGTGCAACAGAATTTAAACTTAAACCATGATTTAATCTGGTTTTAAAGTTAAACCTTGTTGGTGACACACACACACACACACACACACACACACACACACACACACACACACACACACACACACACACACACACTTAACCTAATGTGATTACAGCTCCTCCATATCAGTGCTTATAGAAAGATGATCATGTGTCTGTCTGATCAGCTCTGTCTTGACCTTAAGATCGTGGGTTTGATTCCCATGTTGACAGAGATGGCAAAATCGGCAGTAGCCCCGCGGCCCATTCAAAATTTCCCGAGAGGAAATTTTCTAGTTCTCCTTCATCTTCCGGACACTTTTTCGATTCGCTACTAGTCCTGCAACTCGAAGAGTTGCAGGACATATTATATATCAAAACGTGTGTCTTGATCGGGATCGCTGTGCTATTACTTTTCTCAACAGTGTACGAATTTTTCGCGACGTATGTCGCGAAAAACTGCGCAAAATTTTTGCATGTAAGTCAATGGGACGGGCGGAAAAAAAAGAGCAAAAAAGACCAATCATTGGAGTTTAACAAACGTCTACTGCTCAGGCATACTTTCACCTAGAGACTCCATTTAAACTTTAAACAGTAGACACAAGTCTTGTGTATTGTCGTATTACTCCACGTTTTGATAGGTCATATAGTTTTTGATCAATCCCTGATCAATGACCATGATCATTTTTGGAGAAATTATGAGTTTATAATGGGTGTGTATTGCATGGAATGTTCGTGTCAGAGTGCGTGACATCATCGGTTAGAGTGGGAGAGAGTGAAGAAACATTCTGTATTTTTTCTGGATAAATTGCCACCACGGCCACAATTTACACTCTACAGACATAATTTTTTCAGAATTTGTAAGACAAACTTGTTATCTCTCATGTCATGTGCTCAAAATATCAGAGAGACTTACAGAACTTACAGAATCAGCCTCTGAGTGCGGCCACGTCTGTCCCTGCTCCTCATTGAGTCCAATACAAATATTTTCTGAGAGGAGCAGAACGGCCTGATGTTTTAAAACTGCCAGCGTCGCCAAAATATTTACTGTAGAAACACCAAATCGTACCGAAATTTTCAGTAAGTCCTTAGAGCAACATTGATCTGTGTTTTGTTCTGATAGGAGTTACCGTTTTGTCATGCTAAGCCTAATTGTGAGGCCGGTTTAGAGGCAGAAAATGGCTGTTTTTCTCCACGTTTCTGTCTGTCTCAGCCTGCGGGGGCCCCTATCGCCGTGGTAACCTCTTTGATCCTCAGGCCAGGGCTCGTTAACTTCATAAACAATCCACCTGGCGCTCGTTTAAATGTTTATAAACACAGACACAGCTAAATCAGACTGACACAGGATGCAGCTACTAACTAACTATGTGACAAGTCAGTCACACACACACACACAGACTCTAGAGCCAGCTTCATGTGATTACAGTCACACACACACACAGACTCTAGAGCCAGCTTCATGTGATTACAGTCACACACACACACACACACACACACACACACACACACACACAGGTAACCTAATGTGGTTACAGCTCCTCCATATCAGTGCTTATAGAAAGATGATCATGTGTCTGTCTGATCAGCTCTGTCTTGACCTTAAGATCGTGGGTTTGATTCCCATGTTGACAGAGATGGCACAACCCGCAGTAGCTCCCGTGGCCCATTCAAAATTTCCCGAGAGGAAATTTTCTAGTTCTTACTTCTTCTTCCCTTTTTCTGCGTTTAACTCCTTCTTCATACTTTGTGCTATTTCAACAATTCATATATCAAAACGTGCAGCTTTTTCTGGACAATATTGCTATGACTTTCCTCTTTCATACTATTTATACTTTTTAAAATATTTAACTTTTTCTGCAATTTTTCTCCCATAGGAAATGAATTGAAACAGTCTTCAAACTCTTCAAATCTTCTGCTTCATTCAGCCTCTAATAGCTTCAGCATACTTTCAGCTACAGACTTCATTCAACTTTTAAACTATTCACAAACCTTTCAACTATTCAGCTATATCTCAGCTTATTGATATCTTCAACAGTTTCAGATATATGTATAGTTTTAAAATCATTAAAATTTCTGACAAAATTCAGATTTAACATGAAAGTCAATGGGACGGAATGTTCGGACGTTGGCAGTTGGCAGAGTGACAGAGGGTCTAAAAATCCTCTCACATTTTTCTCTCTATCCTGTCAGCACGGCCACAGATTACACTCTACACACATAATTTCGGCCACGTTTATAGACAAGCTCATCCTTGATCTCTTCATGTGCTCAAAAAACCAGAGAGACTTACAGAATTTAAACTCGGAGCCTCCGAGTGCAGCCAGTTCCCTCCCTTCCTCTCATTGACTCCCATTCAAAAGTAGGCGCTGATTTTCTAAACGTCCCAAAGTTTCCAACCTGCGACACAATCAACAATTTTGACTCTAGAAACACCAAAGTGACATGGACGCGTTCAGCAAGGTCTTATGGTTCGGAAAATGTAAACCTTTTGCTCGTACTAAGTACAGATTTGTCGTACATTAGATCTGTTTGAGGGTGTCACAGAGCAGTTAAAGCCTATTGTTAAAGCTGCCACCATGCCTTAAAGCCACCAGCCACCAGTTACATGGTAACCTCAACATGGCAACCTCACCATGGTAACCTCACCATGGCAACGTCACCATGGCAACGCACACACATTCTCTCTGTTTGACTGTCTGTCGGTCATACACACACACACACACACACACACACACAAATGGACACACACTAACTACCACACACACACACACACACATCCAACACACACACACACACACACACACACACACAAATGGACACACACACACACACAAATGGACACACACTCACCATACACACACATCCAACACACACACACAAATGGACACACACTCACCATGCATACACATCCAACACACACACACACAAATGGACACACACTAACTACTACGCACACACACACACACACACACACACACACACACACACACACACAGGCAACTTCATGTGATTACACACACACACACACACACACAGGTAACTTCATGTGATTAGCCTAAATGTGAGACCGGTGCAAAGGCAGAAAATGGCTCTTTTTCTCCACGTTTCTGTCTGTCTCAGCCTGCGGGGGCCCCTATCGCCGTGGTAACCTCTTTGATCCTCAGGCCAGAGCTCGTTAACTTCATAAACAATCCACCTGGCGCTCGTTTAAATGTTTATAAACAGAGACACAGCTAAATCAGACTGACACAGGATGCAGCTACTAACTAACTATGTGTCAAGTCGGTCACCCACACACACACACACACACACACACACACACACACAGTTAACCTAATGTGGTTACAGCTCCTCCATATCAGTGCTTATAGAAAGATGATCATGTGTCTGTCTGATCAGCTCTGTCTTGACCTTAAGATCGTGGGTTTGATTCCCATGTTGACAGAGATGGCACAACCCGCAGTAGCTCCCGTGGCCCATTCAAAATTTCCCGAGAGGAAATTTTCTAGTTCTATTTATTATTATAACTGACCTTTCATAGAAGAACCTTAGAGAGGTAAGATAAGAAGACAAGTCCATATGTGAATCAGTGAGCACAGAAACCATCAGTGTTGCCTACAGTAAAGTAATAAACAAGCAATAAACAATTAATGAGTAACAAGAAAGGCACCAGCTTCATCAACTTTACCACCATCAAGGCCAAAGTCCGTCCATGTGTCTGCTGATAAGTTACAGCCAGTGTAATAACTGCAGCTCAGGAACAAAGATAACTTTCACTTTTTTTTATCCATCTCACGATCACATACGTGGTATGGAGCACAAACAAACATTAGACAAAACAAGCAATCAAGCATAGCAAGGAGGCAGTGGGGCTGTATACTTTACATCTCTGACAAATGGAGGACATACAAAACAAAACAAAACAAAAAGTATCATTTAAACAAAGGACACACTTCAGAAAGGCACCTTACTTATAAATAACTTCTGTTTTATCCGACTGTAGTAACAAAATTAGTTTAAACATACATGGACGACAAACATGAAGGTATTTTTCTCTGAAATATGTGATATAATGTGTTCTTGCACTCAAACAGAACGTGGAACTCATCGCCAAGCTGGCCGTCATCGCAAAGGTCACATAACCTCCGACTTCTATCAAGTCCTTTATACCTTCTGATAACTTTTGGTATTCGTGTATTGTTTACTCTGAAGTGGCAAATGGCCTGTCTATACTTTTGGTTTAAATACTTTTCTAGTTTGAACTCTTGTTTAAACTCAGTGTAGATGTCACATGATGTCATGCTACCAAGTTCACTTCTCCATGTCTGCAGGACCTGATCTTTTAGTCTCTGTTCGACGGTTAGCTTCAGCCAGTCAGAATTAATACACTTTTGAGAGAGGCAAAGATACAACAACCCACAGTCATCCAATATCTGCTTAACCTGCAGAATCCACGGTAGCACAAATTCACCTGAGTTATAAGTAAAAGTAGACAGTTGTACATTATTTTATTCAATTTACTTTCCTTACCGTCTGTCAATTTTCCACAATAACAAATAATCTTTTTTTTTACTTCCTAAATCATGGCGTGTGCCTTCCTAAATCAAGTCCAAACTATTTAATTTCAGTTGAAACAGAGATAAAAACGATGAAACCAGTTTTGGACTGAGACCATGCAGTTTGTTTGTTTTTTTTTCACACGGACAAAAGAAGACAAGTCCATATGTGAATCAGTGAGCACAGCAATCACCAGTGTTGCCCACAGTAAAGTAATAAACAAGCAATAAACAATTAATGAGTAACAAGAAAGGCACCAGCTTCATCAGCTTTATATGACCATCAAGGCCAAAGTCCGTTTATGTGTCTGCTGATAAGTTACAGCCAGTGTAATAAGGAACAAAGATAACTCAGATGTCATTTTTGTTCCTTTTCATTACAAAAGACGTGAAAACACACCGCCCTCATTTTTTTTTTTTTTACCATTTGTTATCTTGAAGCATTGTGTTAAAATTAATAAAATTCATCTTTTTCAGTTCATTTTTGCTCCGTTATGCACTTTGAGCTGTAAGGCTTAGACAGGCATGTGCCTTCTTAAATCATGTCCAAACTAATTAATTCAACATAGCTGGACTCAAATGAAGGTGTAGAACCATCTCAAAGATGAACAAAAGAAGTTGATGGCTCCTGAATGACCTACATGAGTGGCACAGCAAATACTTACTGTATGTTCACGTGATATTTCAGTTTTTCTTTTTTAATTAGTTTGCAAACATTTACAAAATGTTGGGTTTGTGCTGTCGTCGTGGGGTGGCGAGTGTAGATTGATGAGGTGAAACAGAGGAAGCTCCTACACACTGTCTTGACTTGCATATATGATGTTTAATGAAAGAACATTGTTTCGTATAACCTGATGAAGGGGCAGCGACCAAAACGTTGTTCTTTCATTAAAAATCATAAGTCAAGACAGTGTGCAGGAGCTTCCTTTGTTTCAGTTTGTCAGCCATTCTGGTCCTCTCCGATGCACCTGTCTGCCTCTGTAGGTGTGCATATAGGTTTGAGTGTTTCATGTAGATTGATAAGGAAATAAATAATTTTATTGATTTTAACATAAAGCTGCAAAAAAACAAATGGTGAAAAATTAAAGGAGTTCTGAATACTTTCTGTACCCACTGTACATACAGTTTCCTGGTCATTCCTGTACCTCATTAACAATGCAACAGAGCACTGTTACATTGGCTAATAGCAGGGCTGTGGTGGCTTAGCCTCGTAAACCAGCCTCTCGCGGAAGTGCATTTCATTTCATTCCGAGGGAGAGTCTGGCCTCATCCCCATTCTAAGCGTTTGGACTGAAACCCTCAGAAGGCCGAGCCAATCAGCGTCGCCCGCTGTGATTGACACAGCACGTTGGCCAATCAGGGACCGACTGGTGCAAAGCCCCGTCACTACACCAACTTGCTGATTGGCTGAATGGGATTGTCTGTCAACGCTACTACCAAAGATATTAAACCGTCTTTGCTACTACTCCCGCCCTGCTGCCGCCCACCCCAAACGCTTAGAGGGGGGATGAGGCCAGACTCTCCCGAGAAATGAAATGAAATGCATTTCCGCGAGAGGCTGGTTTACGACGCTAGTGGTGGCTGCACCGTCCCATAGAATCACTGTTGTTTGACCTTGGAGAGAGCTTCACCTCAGCCCTGACTGGTTTTCCCTTTCCCCATGAAGTCACTGTGCAGCTCTGCATGCTCAAGTGTTTCTGATAAACACAGGAAACAAAGTGGGGAAATGTCACAGATATTGATTGCTGTCTATGATAATCAATCACACTGAAAGTAGGCTGCTTAAACATCACCTGTAGGATTGTCTCTCCCTCACTGTCACACACACCTGTGGACCACAGTGATGAGACAGGCAGAGATGAAACAGAGATAAACCTAGCTGGAGGTAACAATTATGCCAGCAAGGGGAGAGATGCCTTTTTCTTTTTCAATAAATCTTTATTGACAATTATATTTTCAGTACAAAGGCAGTTATTAATGTACATACGAACATCAGGGGAGATGCAGGTTCATGATGTTCAACAGCGTTAACAGCTCAGAGGTTGTTATGGTGATGCACAGGGTTTAAATTTCAGGGGAGAGACATAAAAATTCAATAATTGGACACAAAATTAGGATCGCCCTCGAGTGCAGGATGAGTCATCAAACATCTGAAAGAGTTTTACAGAAGAAATACATCGATTTTTATGTAAAAAGAAAAAATTGAGAAAGAAGATAATAACTTTCGGACATGACTTTGGCAAATATGAACAGATTACTTTTACAACAGTTAAAGCTGGAAAAATAAATGTTTCATTTCATGGGACCTTTAACACTGTGTGTGTATGTGACACTGAAGATCCACTGGCCAAAGCTCTGCCTCTGGACAAAGGATGAAACAGAGATGAACTCAGTGAGACATGGCTTTTGCTGTCATTTTTGCTGTGTTTACATTAATATTAAAATTCCATGAGCAGTTACACATTATACAAATATTCATAATAAAACTATACACACTGTATCTATATCTATGTAGAGTACATGGACCCACCACTACCCTTCAAACCCTGAGAGATCAGATTACATTAAGAAAGAAATTCAGAATAATACAGAGACATAAATCATATTAAGAAGTCACAAAGATATTTTCACATTCAAACTGTTTTTTCATGTTCCAGACAATATCTGTGGTAAATAGTCAGAGGCTCAAACACAGGAATTCACATGTGATCAGATTCAGACTCAGTCAGGAACTTTCTAGCTCCAGTGACCTTGTTTTGTTTAAGTATCATAATAATTATAATAATAATAGTACATTTTATTTATAGGCACCTTTCAGGACTCTCAAGGTCACCTTAAAATAAGAACAATTAAAAGTACAAATAGTAAAACAATGAAGCAAACAATAATGAAACAACAACAACAATAAAACAATACGGCAACAGTCGCATCATCACAGTTTAAAACTTGGTTCATCTGTTTCTACAGAACTTCACTTTGCACTCATTTCCCTGTTCAACAACATGTCATCAGGTTCTTCAACATATTAAACAACTGCAGTGATTATAATATATCATGTGTAGAAGAACTCTAATGGAAGGACGTATTAATATACATATACAAATAGAAAAGTAGTCTTGGACCAGTCTTTCATCAGCTGGAGAGACTGGGACAGAGACAAGAACCAGTTTTTCTTCTGGAGAATTTCAGTCTTTCCTTTGGACTTTCTAAGTTAAATCTCTCGTCAGCCTTCATCACTGACAGTCTCATGACCAGTTTCACTGTCTCTGTCTTTTATTAAAGCTTTAAAACAAACTGGAAGGAATTATAAACTGAATCAGCCCAGAGACTGATGCCAAAGTAAATCAATATGTAAAAACGAATACTACCATTGTTAAAGAAAGAGGAAGAAGTTTGTGAGTGAGAGACAGTGACAGACATGTAGAGACTGAAAAGAACAGTGAGAAGGTTTCTGTGACAGGAGGAGACTCTGATTCACTAAAACAAAGACAGTGAAGAATCAGACTGCCAGAGTCTAAACCCAGGATACAGAGGTTGAGTGAAGGTGGTGTTGAAGGTGTAGATGTGGATCAGTGAGTCAGAGGAGACTCTGTAGAAGGACAGAGAGCCAGCAGGACAGTCCACATACACTGCTACTCTGTTAGAGATAGAGGAGGAGATGTCTTTCCCGCTGTTATTGTGACTGACACTGTAACCAGCATCAGAGCAATACAGACTCCAGGACTGATCGTTCCATCCAAACAAACGGTTTCTTCTGTTTCCTTTCCTTTTGATTCCTCTGTAACTCACTGATATATCAATCCCTCCTTTCCACTCGACCTCCCAGTAACAGCGACCAGTCAGACCAGTTGAACACAGCAGCTGACGCCAGTAGTCAAATCTGTCTGGATGATCAGGATATGACTGATCTTCCTCCACATATGTTGCCTTCCTATTGTTGTCAGACAGTTTGATCTTTGTATTCACTGTGTTTGTGTCGATTGTGAGTTGACACGAATCTGATGGAGAAAAAGAGACACAGCTGCAGTTATTGATCATGTGATCAGTTATTGACAGTTTGATGAAGACTCATGACTTCAGTGATGTGACAGTGTGAAGATGGTTGAATGTGCTGCTTTGTTTCCATGAATCCAAGTAAAAACACACTTACACTTCTTCAGACCTGGTGTCAACCATGGGACTCCAGCAGGCTCCACCCTGAAAGGAGGAGGGGGGTCAGAGCAGCACCTTCTCTGTCAGCATGTACACATGGACATTACATGGCTCTGTACACAGTGATAAAACACTGTTTTATCACTGTGTTCACATGGAGGCTTGCATGTATGGATGAACATTGAGCACAGAGAAGAAGGAGCTGGAGTCTTTATCTAGTGATGATACAGAGCAGGAGGAGACGAGGAGGAAGCACTTCATCATGTGTTTTCTCCATGTGATGTCACTTCAATGTGAGACACACTCTTTCACTCTCTGGCTCTCAAGCTGCACGTATTCACAGGAATTTCAACTCTTGACTTGCTCGAAGTAAACAATTTTTTTCCACAGACAGTGTCAGATGGCTACTCATACATGCTTGAAGTAAATAAACTTCTCGGTGCATGTTTAGTAGCCGTCTGACGCTGTCTATGGAAAAAAATTGCGGCTTTGAGGGATGTAAACAGCCTAAGCAGCGGAACTTGCATCCGCTCGCTCCCATTCATCGCTGCCGTGGCGATATTCCAGCTCCTCCTCTATCAGACAGTGTGTGTGACTGCAGCAGCCTCTCCATACCTGAGCGAGTCCAGTCTCCAGTCTGGATCCTCCAGTCCAGCAGACAGCAGCTCCGCTCCTGAGGCTCCTGGATGATTGTAGCTCAGGTCCAGCTCTCTCAGATGGGAGGGGTTGGAGCTCAGAGCTGAGGCCAGAGAAGCACAGCCTTTCTCTGTGATCAGACATCCTGACAGACTGAACACACACAACGACACACAGGAACCATCTGTCAACACCTGCTGCTGTGTTCAAGTGTCATCAGATAAACAGCTGGAGGGATCCTCACCTGAGAGTCTCCAGCCTACAGTGTGGACTCTCCAGTCCACCAGACAGCAGCTTCACTCCTGAGTCCTGCAGGTTGTTGTTACTCAGGTCCAGGTGCCTCAGACTAGAGGACTGGGAGCTGAGGACTGAGGACAGAGCTTCACAGCTTCTCTCTGAGAGGTTACAGCCGCTCAGTCTGAAGGGATGATCATGAGGAAATAAAGAAGAAATTAATTTAGTTTCTGTCCTGTTGTTTTTGTCTGTCCTGAAGTGTTTTTATATAATGGAATTATAATAAATCCAACTATCTCTACACTTACAGAGCTTTGTTAGAGGCTTTGACCACTGGCAGCAGCCTCAGAAGAGCCTCCTCTGAAGCAGAGTATTTCTTCAGATCAAACTCGTCCAGATCTTCTTCTGATGACAGTAAGATGAAGACCAGAGCCGACCATTGAGCAGGAGACAATTTATCTTTGGAGAGACGTCCTGATCTCAGGGACTGTTGGATCTCCTCCACTAGAGAACCATCATTTAGTTCATTCAGACAGTGGAACAGGTTGATGCTTCTCTCTGCAGACAGAGTCTCTTCAATCTTCTTCTTGATGTACTGAACTGTTTCCTGATTGGGCCAATAGTCACTCCCTGTCTGTGTCATCAGACCTCGTAGGAGATTCTGATTGGTCTCCAGTGAAAGACCCAGGAGGAAGCGGAGGAACAAGTCCAGGTGTCCATTTGGACTCTGTAAGGCCTTGTCCACAGCACTCTGGTAGAAGTTTGTCTCTGCAGATTTGACTCCTGTTGTTTCAGTCTTCTTGGATGTTGTTTGTTGTTGTGACATCAGGTTGAGTCCAGAGTTGATGAAGGTCACATGAACATGAAGAGCAGCCAGAAACTCCTGAACACTCAGATGGATGAAGCAGAACACCTTGTCCTGGTACAGGCCTCTTTCCTCTTTAAAGATCTGTGTGAACACTCCTGAGTACACTGAGGCTGCTCTGATATCGATGCCACACTCTGTCAGGTCTGATTCATAGAAGATCAGGTTTCCTTTCTGCAGCTGCTCAAAAGCCAGTTTTCCCAGAGACTCAATCATCTCCCTGCTCTCTGGACTCCAGTGTGGATCTGTCTCAGCTCCTCCATCATACTTGACCTTCTTCAGTTTTAGATGAACCACCAGGAAGTGGATGTACATCTCAGTCAGGGTCTTGGGCAGCTCTCCTCCCTCTCTGGTCGTCAACAGCTCCTCCAGAACTGTAGCAGTGATCCAGCAGAAGACTGGGATATGGCACATGATGTGGAGGCTTCGTGATCTCTTGATGTGGGAGATGATATTTCTGGCCTGCTGCTTATCTCTGAACCTCTTCCTGAAGTACTCCTCCTTCTGTGGGTCAGTGAACCCTCTGACCTCTGTCACCATGTCAACACACTGAGGAGGGATCTGATTGGCTGCTGCAGGTCGTGTGGTTATCCAGAGGCGAGCAGAGGGAAGCAGTTTCCCCCTGATGAGGTTGGTCAGCAGCACGTTGACTGAGGTGGACTCTGTCACATCAGTCAGGATCTCAGTGTTGTGGAAGTCCAGAGGAAGTCGACACTCGTCCAGACCGTCAAAGATGAAGACGACCTGGAACTGATCAAACCTGCAGATTCCTGCTTCTTTGGTTCCAGAGAAGAAGTGATGAACAAGTTCCACCAAGCTCAACTTCTTCTCTTTGAGCACATTCAGCTCTCTGAAGGTGAAGGGAAATGTGAAGTGTATGTCCTGGTTGTCTTTGTCTTCAGCCCAGTCCAGAGTGAACTTCTGTGTTAAGACTGTTTTCCCAATGCCAGCCACTCCCTTTGTCATCACTGTTCTGATTGGTCGGTCTCTTCCAGGTGGGGCTTTAAAGATGTCTTCTTGTCTGATGGTTGTTTCTGGTCTGTCTGGTTTCCTGGACGCTGTTTCAATCTGTCTGACCTCATGTTCATCATTGACCTCTCCAGTCCCTCCCTCTGTGATGTAGAGCTCTGTGTAGATCTGGTTCAGAAGGGTTGGGTTTCCTGCTTTAGAGATCCCCTCAAACACACACTGGAACTTCTTCTTCAGGGCAGATTTGAGTCCACAAACTGGAGCAACATATTCTGAATGAAAACACAAGATATAAGATCAATAAGAAAATATAGCATTGTAATTCCTCTAAATAACGACTATATGTTTCCCTCCATGTGTCGTTGTCAGTAAACATCTCATTTGTCCGTCATGTTGAATCTTTAGAGAAATCCTCTTACTGCTCTGCAGACACTCAGCCAGCTCCTCCTGCTTCATCCTCCTCAGGAAGTTCACTGTGATCTTCACTAATGCCTCTCTGCTGCTTCTCCTCTGCGCTTCATCCTCACCGTCCAACACTTCCACATCCTCCCTCTGACTCCCTGAGCATTCTGAGTGATCTGGACTCAGATCCTTGTGGATCTTCTTCAGCTCGTTCTTGACAAAAGTGACCATGTTCTCCTCCAGCAGCTGGAACAGAAACTCTATGAGTGACAGCATCAAACTAAAACCATGAAGCCAAACATCAGATCCATGTTGGACAGACTGACAATCCACTGGTGTCAAAGTGCAGCATGGAGATGATGGTGAACACAACAGATGTAACAGCAGCTGTTGGACATGAACTCACCATAAATATGGAGTCCAGGTGTGTTTGGTGCTGCTGGGCAGACTGACCACTGGGAACCTCTGAGCTCTCCTGGTCCACTCTGTGGACAAGTGAACATCAGTACAGAGAGATAATACAAGATGGACTTTATATGTCTCCTGAGGACGTTCACAAAGCACGTGCTGACATATTTCCTGTTGCTATTGGGCTGCACTGTGACCATCACTGAATATTAACACAGATGTTCAGACATGGACTCTTTACTGCAGCTGGACAATGTGTGTCTGAGTTATGACTCAGATTTTATGGAGAAGTCTTTCTGACTGTAAATTCTGACCTTTGACCTGTGGTCTGGCTCTGACGTCCCCCACACAGTTTCTTAGAGGGGCGGGCTCCCTCCTCTCTGTCCTCACACTGATCCATGCTGCTGAGGTCACATCCACATCAGCTCACACACACTTTGTAGCTTCACCTGCAGAGGAAACACACATCATTCATCTGCACAGCAGCTCACATGTCCATCATGTCTCCAGCTGCTCCTCCACTGATTGGCTCCTCTTCTCTGCTTCATATCAATCAGTACGTTTACATGACACTTGAAAAAACCGAATTATTGCCTTAATCCGACTATAACTGGACAACTGAAGTGCATGTAAACACCTTAGTCCGACTGAAATCGGAGTTGAGAACTCCGATTAAGACACCCAGATAATGCGATTGGAATTCGATTTTCTCCGTCATGTATACACCTTAGTCGGAGTATAACTGGACAATGCATGTGCGCATGCTCCACAACCGCAGAGACGGCACCAAGTGGAGCAGAGAAGCCGCCCGTCAGCGCCAGTTCAATGCATTTCACACAGCGCGACCAGCAAGAGTGTTTTATTAAAAAAAAAAAGAGAGAGAGAGAGGAAAAAAGGAAGCCCGCGTATCCTATTCTCAGCGCGAATCCGTCCCAGACTGGCGCGTCTGGTCAGGAACTGCAGTTGAGAATTTATTATTAAGTTTACTACGTTGTTTATATTCAGTTTTTTACGAGGTGACAGAAAAGTCAACAGGACAGGAGGCGTATTAACCCACTGAAGCAACGGGTGACGCCGCATGAGGGGGCGGACCCCGTCAGTTATTCGATTTTCTCAGTTGCATGTATATTGAGACAAGGACAGAAGTCCGACTTGACGCCAAAATCGAATTTTGAGCATAGCTCGATTAAGCTCTGCATGTAAACGTACTGAGTGTCAGCTGAATGCAGTCACACAGCAGTGAGGAAGAGGAAGCTGCCATCAGCTGCTGTACTTCTACTATCAGTCCACTAGATGGCGTCATGAAGCTGCAGTGAAGTGAAGAGCAGCCCAGCCACTGGATCGAAAAGCTACAGCTGATTATTACACACACAACAACTGGGTCTCAGCTTATTTCACCTTAGAGCTCCACTATCACAACATTCAGTCATTTCACTCACACTGGAAATTCAAAGAGAGAAAAACACTCTCCATCTGCCACTGACACTGTGGCGCAGCCAGCGCAGTGCAAGTTTCGACCAGCCTGGCGCACGGTCGGTTTGGCAGATTGGTAGACTGCGGTGCACCGAGATGGGTGTGGCGGTGCAGTAGGGGGAGGTGTCACAGATTCAGCTTGGCGTAGTGGAAGTTTCGTGCCAAAAAGTAGCGCCGAGGGTGTGCCGAAAGCTCGCCACCTCCAACCTGGTCTACTCTCGGCGCAAGGCGAAGCGCAGCCGGCGCAGTGGTAGATTGGCTGACTGACGTTTCTGTGCGCACACGTCACCAAGACCTCACAGGCAGGTTTCCACAGTTCCAGGCAAATTTAAATACAATACATATTTACAACAAACACTATTTAATGTGACTAATGGAATCAACACGTGGATTTATATTGTCCCATGAGAGAGAGAGAGAGAGAGAGATCCTTTACGCTGAGATGCTCCTGATTTCATCCCTGTCCGCATGGTTTGTTTATATTGTGATTAGTGTACATCTCATCTTTCTTACACAGGGTTTAAATACTAAATGTGAGTTTCTTTATTAGTTGTTTTTTTTACACTGGGCAACAGTTCTCAATGTATCAGGTCAAACCTGATTAACGGTAGCCTATTAGTAAACTCATTATTCGGTCACTCTGAGCTCGGACCTCCCGGACCAAAACACCTATTTCCTCCTGGGAGAGGTTCGGCCTCTGGCGTCGCTGTCTCCTCCGTCCATGTCGAAGTATAAAATGACATGCTCATCACCCGCGGCGCAGTTAAAGGTGAGGAGAGGAGCTCATTTGATTGGTGAAGAATCGGCTGTGTTAATCCCACTTCACGTCTTTCTCTCCTCTTTCTCACTCCCGCCTTCTCTCCTCCCTCTTCGCCATTTGCACCGGTAGGAGGGACGAGGGGCGTGCCTGCGCCGGCCTGCACCGGACTGCGCCATGCACAAAACTTGCAAAATGCACCTGCGCTGCGCCTAGACTGCACCTCGTCTACAAAACTAGGGCCCATTGTCTCTGTCCATCCATTCATTGTCTGCTCCATCAAATGTCAGAAAATACAGACATGATGAGTTCAAGTTCAAGTCCTCTCAGTCTGAGGCCATGTCTTCAAATGTCTCGTTTAGTCACAGCAACAATCAAAGAGACAAAAAATATTCAGTAACAAGGAAATCTTCCATTTTTGGGGCTGAAAACCTAAAATTACTGCTTGGAAAATGTTGATTGAGGACAAAAAAAAATCTTTAATAGTGTGTTTATGAGCTCATCAGGTGTTTTTAATCTACAAAGTGCTCTATAAATAACATGAGCTGCAGTACAAGCAGGAAGTAGCACAACAGGAAATACTCAAGGAAAGTAGCTGCAAGTACCACAGAACTGCACTGCACTGAATGTACTCAGTTACTGTGGGAAATCTCATTCTGAACATTGATCGAACACTGTCAAATAAATAATCAATAAAGTGTCAGGATTCAGCCTCAGAACAACACAAGATCTTCCAATATTGATCAGTGATAGACAATAACAGTCAGTATCAATCAGTAACAATCAGTAATGATCACCGATAGGCAGTAACAGTCAGTATTGATCAGTGATAGGCAATAACAGCTTCTGCTCTTATTCCAGCACTTCTACTTACAAAATCCACACAACATGGCAGACACGGTTCTGTCGGTCCAGACTTTACAGTTACAGCTCTGACTCAACTACAGTAACATTATAATAACACAACAACAACAACACAACGACAAGTTGAAGGGCAGAGAACTCAGGTAATGACAGGTGTTAACGAGGAAAACATTCAAACTGTTCACCTTACCTTCCCAGGAGAAAATAAACTGCATCACAACAACTGTTGGTTCAAAGTGAAACTACAAACAGGAAACGGGGGAGGGTGGTTTACCTCTGTTCAAACTCTGTGCCCTCTCTGTTACCTTCCACCTTCTGTCACTACTATACACCAGCATCATTTAATCCATCCTACTGTACTGTTCATCCTGTTTTTACAACATGTTGTCCATCACCAACAGGAACAAACTGACAAAAATCACACACACCGCATCTAAAACCGCTGATCATCGCACACCCAACCTCACCAAACTCAACCTCAGAGCAGTCACACGTCTGGGACAGACAATACCAAACGACCCCACTCATCCTCTCCACCCACACTTCACACTGCTGCCATCTGGTCGCAGGTACAGGACTTGATGGCGACAATTCTTGCCTCATATGGTCGGAATGACAGTATTTAAAAAAAAAAAAGTAACATCCTGCCATTCCGACAATTCCTTTAAAAGCCTATTTTTTCCCAAAAAACATTTTGCACTATTGATATGCTGGCACAAGATAGCAGTTTGCCCTTGGCCAGTGCATCTTCACATTAAAACACACAAATTGGTCATGAAAAGGGTTAAAGGACAATTCCAGGCGAATTCAACTCGGGGGTGTATTTTCATATCATTTTAAAGAATGAATCTGAAGATTTTCAGTTTAATCGCTCCTGTTTTGCGGTAGTTGCGTCTGTCCCCGCGTTGCTACGGCAGCAATGAATGGGAGTGGATGTAAGTTCCGCTGTTTAGGCTGTTTCCAGCCCTCAAAGCCGCAATTTTTTTCCACAGACAGCATCAGATGGCTACTCAAACATGCACCGAGAAGTTTATTTACTTCAAGCAAGCCGACATGTTTGTAAAACTCGATCTAATTCAAAGTCTCCCGGAGTCTCGCGCGAGACCCAGTTGCCGTGCTCGGTGTGTTCAGGAGCAGTGGGAAAAGCTACCGTTTGTGTCATAAACACAGGAATATCAACTCTTTACTTGGTTCAAGGAAAAAAAACTTCTCGGCGCATGTTTGAGTAGCCATCTGACGCTGTCTGTGGAAAAAAATGTACACTTCAAGCAAGTAAAGAGTTGATATTCCTGTGTTTATGACACAAGCGGTAGCTCCTACTGCGCCTGAATACACCAGCACTGCAACTTCGGGCTCGCGCGAGACTCCGGGAGACTTTGAATTAGATCTAGTTTTACAAACATGTCGGCTTGCTTGAAGTAAATAAACTTCTCGGTGCATGTTTGAGTAGCCATCTGATGCTGTCTGTGGAAAAAAATTGCGGCTTTGAGGGCTGTAAACAGCCTAAACAGAGGAACTTACATCCACTCCCATTCATTGCTGCCGTAGCGATGCGGGGACAGACGCAACTACCGCAAAACAGGAGCGATTAAACTGAAAATCTTCAGATTCATTCTTTTAGACCTAAAATGATATGAAAATACAGCCCTGAGTTGAATTCGCCTGGAATTGTCCTTTAAGCAGACGTTATTAAAGCCTCAGATTTTACGTGATTTTAAAGCAGAGGAACTCCACAACCACGCAAACCAACTCTAATAATCTATTATCAAAATCTCCTGAAATGTCAAATATCAAAATACAAGTAGTAATGTAACTCGGGCGAGTCTGAAACATGTTAGATTCATGTCTGAATCTCAAGGAACACTGAACACTGTAAACAGAAACTCAGTGTCAGTGACCTGTCACGGGATGGAGCCATTTTGGTCCATGTTTGCAGCCTTTTTTTTCCTGGATTAAAATTTCTAAAGCTGCAACAAGTGGCATCGGAGTGTGTGATTGAAAACCAACATGGTCTGCTTCCTGTTCAAGGCATCTCGTCCTTCGGATGCAGAGACTTTGTGTTTATTAATTAAGCTTTCACTGACTGCATCACATCTGTACACATGTCTTAAAACATGAAAAAATGTCCCATGGGGAAATTCTAGACAATAACAGTCAATATCAATCAGTAACAATCAATAACAATCAGTAACAATCAGTAATGATCACATGGGCAGTAACAGTCAGTATTGATCAGTGATAGGCAGTAACAGCTTCTGCTCTTCTTCCAGCACTTCCACCGACAACATGATGGACACAGATCTGTCAGTCCAGACTTTACAATTACAGCTCTGACTCAGCTACAGTAACATTATAATAACACAACAACAACACAACGACAAGTTGAAGGGCAGAGAACTCAGGTAACGACAGGTGTTAGCGAGGAAAACATTCAGACTGTTCACCTTACCTTCCCAGGAGAAAATAAACTGCGCCACAACAACTGTTGGTTCAAAGTGAAACTACAAACAGGAAACGGGGGAGGGTGGTTTACCTCTCTTTGCCCTCTCTGTTATCCCTGTCACTACTATACACCAGCATCATTTAATCCATCCTACTGTACTGTTCATCTTGTTTTTACAACTCACTGTCCATCACCAACAGGAACAAACTGACAAAAATCACATACACCGCATCTAAAACCGCTGATCATCGCACACCCAACCTCACCAAACTCAACCTCAGAGCATTCACACGCCTGGGACAGACAATACCAAACGACCCCACTCATCTTCTCCACCCACACTTCACACTGCTGCCATCTGGTCGCAGGTACAGGACTTGGTGGCGACAATTCTTGCCTCATATGGTCGGAATGACAGTATTTAAAAAAAAAAAAAGGAACATCCTGCCATTCCGACAATTCCTTTAAAAGCCTATTTTTTCCCAAAAAACATTTTGCACTATTGATATGCTGGCACAAGATAGCAGTTTGCCCTTGGCCAGTGCATCTTCACATTAAAACACACAAATTGGTCATGAAAAGGGTTAAGCAGACGTTATTAAAGCCTCAGATTTTACGTGATTTTAAAGCAGAGGAACTCCACAACCATGCAACCCAACTCTAATAATCTATTATCAAAATCTCCTGAAATGTCAAATATCAAAATACAAGTAGTAATGTAACTCGGGCGAGTCTGAAACATGTTAGATTCATGTCTGAATCTCAAGGAACACTGAACACTGTAAACAGAAACTCAGTGTCAGTGACCTGTCACGGGATGGAGCCGTTTTGGTCCATGTTTGCAGCCTTTTTTTTCCTGGATTAAAATTTCTAAAGCTGCAACAAGTGGCATCGGAGTGTGTGATTGAAAACCAACATGGTCTGCTTCCTGTTCAAGGCATCTCGTCCTTCGGATGCAGAGACTTTGTGTTTATTAATTAAGCTTTCACTGACTGCATCACATCTGTACACATGTCTTAAAACATGAAAAAATGTCCCATGGTGAAATTCTAGACAATAACAGTCAATATCAATCAGTAACAATCAATAACAATCAGTAACAATCAGTAATGATCACATGGGCAGTAACAGTCAGTATTGATCAGTGATAGGCAGTAACAGCTTCTGCTCTTCTTCCAGCGCTTCCACCGACAACATGATGGACACAGATCTGTCAGTCCAGACTTTACAATTACAGCTCTGACTCAGCTACAGTAACATTATAATAACACAACAACAACACAACGACAAGTTGAAGGGCAGAGAACTCAGGTAACGACAGGTGTTAACGAGGAAAACATTCAGACTGTTCACCTTACCTTCCCAGGAGAAAATAAACTGCGCCACAACAACTGTTGGTTCAAAGTGAAACTACAAACAGGAAACGGGGGAGGGTGGTTTACCTCTCTTTGCCCTCTCTGTTATCCCTGTCACTACTATACACCAGCATCATTTAATCCATCCTACTGTACTGTTCATCTTGTTTTTACAACTCACTGTCCATCACCAACAAGAACAAACTGACAAAAATCACATACACCGCATCTAAAACCGCTGATCATCGCACACCCAACCTCACCAAACTCAACCTCAGAGCATTCACACGTCTGGGACAGACAATACCAAACGACCCCACTCATCTTCTCCACCCACACTTCACACTGCTGCCATCTGGTCGCAGGTACAGGACTTGGTGGCGACAATTCTTGCCTCATATGGTCGGAATGACAGTATTTCTTTTAAAAAATGTAACATCCTGCCATTCCGACAATTCCTTTAAAAGCCTATTTTTTCCCAAAAAACATTTTTGCACTATTGATATGCTGGCACAAGATAGCAGTTTTCCCTTGTCCAGTGCATCTTCACATTAAAACACACAAATTGGTCATGAAAAGGGTTAAGCAGACGTTATTAAAGCCTCAGATTTTACGTGATTTTAAAGCAGAGGAACTCCACAACCACGCAAACCAACTCTAATAATCTATTATCAAAATCTCCTGAAATGTCAAATATCAAAATACAAGTAGTAATGTAACTCGGGCGAGTCTGAAACATGTTAGATTCATATTTGAATCTCAGGGATCACTGACTGTAAACAGAAACACCAGTGACCCGTCACAGGATGGAGCCGTTTTGGTCCATGTTTGCAACCTTTTTTTTTCCTGGATTAAAATTTCTAAAGCTGCAACAAGTGGCACCAGAGTGTGTGATTGAAAACCAATGCGGTCTGCTTCCCGTTCAAGGCATCTCCTCCTTCGGATGCAGAGACTTTGTGTTTATTAATTAAGCTTTCACTGACTGCATCACATCTGTACACATGTCTTAAAACATGAAAAATGCATGAACAGGAGCCGGACCCTCTACGCGCATTGTCGGTATGGTGGGACGAGGTTGTTGGAATGGTGGGAAGTTTGCGTGTCGGAATAGCGGTATTTCGGAATGGTTGGTATGTCGAAATGGCAATATGTCGGAATGACAGCATGTAACCCTCCTGAGTGTGTCACAAGTGTTTGGTTGTCTGGTGTGTGTACATTCACATGTTGCTTAGTGTTGGTGATGTTTCTGTTTTTGATTATGTATTCATGTTGATCAGTGTTTTGCTTTTTGTGAAAATAAATTTCCCCATGGGACAATAAAGGCATTCTAGATAGAATGCCTTTATTGTCCCATAGGGAAATTCTAGACAACAACAGTCAGTATCAATCAGTAACAATCAATAACAATCAGTAACAATCAGTAATGATAACCAATAGGCAGTAACAGTCAGTATTGATCAGTGATAGGCAGTAACAGCTTCTGCTCTTATTCCAGCGCTTCCACCGACAACATCCACACAACATGACAAACACGGTTCTGTTGGTCCAGACTTTACAGTTACAGCTCTGACTCAGCTACAGTAACATTATAATAACACAACAACAACAACACAACGACAAGTTGAAGGGCAGAGAACTCAGGTAACGACAGGTGTTAATGAGGAAAACATTAAAACTGTTCACCTTACCTTCCCAGGAGAAAATAAACTGCGACACAACAACTGTTGGTTCAAAGTGAAACTACAAACAGGAAACGGGGGAGGGTGGTTTACCTCTGTTCAAACTCTGTATTTACATCTCGCTGTCCATCACCAACAGGAACAAACTGACAAAAATCACACACACCGCATCTAAAACCGCTGATCATCGCACACCCAACCTCAGAGCAGTCAGACGCCTGGGACAGACAATACCAAACGACCCCACTCATCCTCTCCACCCACACTTCACACTGCTGCCGTCTGGTAGCAGGTATAGGACTCTGAAATGGCGACGGGTACGCCTCAACAAAAGCTTTGTCCCGTCTACCATCTCTGCACTCAATAACCTCCCCCAATATCCCTGCATGGACCCAGCCCTTCTGAGTGTCCCAAGTGTTTGGTTGCCTGGTGTGTATATTCACAATCACATGTTACTCAGTGTTGGTGATGTTTCTGTTTTTGATTATGTATTCAGGAAGCGAGGGGTCAGGAGGAGTAGCCTCGCGTCACAACTCCTCCCGTTGGTAAGCCTCAGCCTGTACCCTCTTTTTCAGTTGGGCCTCCTTCTCTTAATTTATTGTGCCAAACCTTGTCATTTTAAAACAATACAATTTTGTATGTGATATTGAACTCCGTCTCCTGCCCTCCCTGAGTGAATGAACCTGAGTGTCCTTTAGTAGGTGATAGTTAACCTTTAGTTCGGGTCCTTGGGCCCTAACCCAAGTTGGCATTGTTGGCAACAGACCTAGTACATAACATAGTAATAACCCCCGTGTCGGCACAGTAATATAGCGCCATGTTATACTAGAGGAGGTGATGTTGTCCTGAGTATCAGCACAATATCAGGTAGGAGGTAGGCTACAAGGCTGGGGTCTGTATTGTATAGACATTTCACATGAAAAAAGAAAGAAATCAGTGGATGAAGTCAGTGTAATTCCTCCTTTTCTTTTTGCATGTATTTCACATTAAGCTGTTGTTCTGGTATGTGGATGAATACAAGGTATAAATACACAACAATTGAAACAAAGATGAAACAGAGGAAAAACACACTGAAACACCAGACCAGTTCTTAGTGGGACATTCATGTCACATTACTTTATTATTGATTGTGCATTAGTTTGAGACACATTCAGACAGATTATAGATCATACAGAAGTTAAGTGGCTGTTGGTTTGTACACGTTTGTCTACACAAACAGACATGGAGTTTCACAGGGTACACAAAATGTATCTTTAAAATACAGTTGATTTTAAATATAGTGGTAACCATGATAACCTGAGGACAGATCACACTCCTCTCTCTCTTCAAGCTGCAAAAGAATAAAAACAATGTAATCCAATCCAACATGAGGACTCGGTCTATAGTTCATTAATAATTGAAATCATTATTGTCCTTTTTCCGTCATGAATGAGTTTTGTAAGAAATATTGCAGTGTTCTTGCATCAATGAGAAACATTACCTGCAGGACAAGGGTAGATGTACTGTGTCTCAGCCTGGTCACCTGAGAGACAGAAGAAAATGAACAGACATGGATTAAAAATTAAATATTAAACTTGCAGTGCTCAGTATTACAAGGTGTGAGTATGAGTTTTACTTGGCTGGTAGTAGTCGTAGATCTTGACCACAGCTGGCTTCAGGTTCTGCACTGGGAGCTCCTGTACGACCTCTAAGCTGTGGTTGATGGCGATGTCCTTTGGTAACTGTTGGAGGAAAAACAGACCACAGGATCAGTAACACATCTGGAGAGCGTCCTCCATTGATCCCCACTGTGAATCCCTCTCACCTCCCGGAGGTAGACCATAACGTGGTCCTGCTTTTGTTCAACACGGTCCACCAGCTGGGCACTTTGGAGCTGTGAGGAGACGACACTCAGCTTCATCAACACATGAAAACTCATCAGTTCCTACTGAGCTTGAAGTTTTGTCTAATATCTCACCCGTTTCAGAGACTCTGGGTCTGGGGTAAAGCCAGAGAGCATCTTGATGTCCAGGATCACCATGTTGGTGGTGGTCTCCTCTCCACTGTATCTGCAACAGAACCATAAAAACCCTGTTCTTCATAGGTCTAATACACGCTCTATTTTAATCCAACGCTTTGGGGCCTTTGGTTGCAGTTCGGCTGTTTGAGCTAAACAGTAACTTTTCCCTCAGCACACTGTACTGTTTAAAAATGTCACAAAATTATTCTTCTGCTGTTGTTGTACCTGAATCTGCCCGTCGATTACTTACAGTGACTTAAACTTCAAAGTGAGTTTGGGTCTTTGTGATCTGCTGGTGCACACGGCCTCGGGTTTGACCTCAACACTTAAGGTTGTGACGTCAGTTGGAGTTGGGATGTTGTAGTGAAGAGAAATCTGGAAAACAGCGACAAAAGGAAGGTTTAAAGTCCCCCTCCCGCGACCCCTTTTGGTCATTTTAAAACCAGCTCATTAGCAATGCACCTCTGGAAGGTGGGCGGAGACTGTGCTGCTCTGCACCCGCCCAGCCACCTCCTCGCACCCCACCCCCCGCTCGCTGACAGCTGGACATTGTATAATTACAGATTCAGCGCGTTCACCATAAAACTCCACACTGGGATTCAGTCCCAGAGTGGAACATAGTCCTTGCTCACGGTGCAAGCTGCTCTACCAGGTGAGCTATACCTGTTATACCTTGACAGCTACACCGAGCTGCCAAGCCTTTCACCTCTGAGCCAGATGCAGAGCGGGGCGGGAGCTTGTAGCACTAGTGCCCTCCCCTGGAGCTGTGACACGTCAGCTCCAGTCTCCCTGAAACTGCCAGTTTGCGTCTGCCATTGGTTCACAGCAATTTGAAGGCAGAAAAACGCAGAAATGCAATTTTGCACTTCCTTTTCTGTTGATATGTCCTCTAACACAAGAAAAATGCCACAGGAACATGTGAAAAGCACGAAAAACACAATTTTCACGGGAGGGGGTCTTTAACACAAAAAACTAAACTGAATCTAAAGATTTCCCTTTAAACCTAGATCATTTGACTTTTCTGTATCAGCCCAGTGCTTCCAACCTGAGGACAGTGTCATATGGAGGACGTACATCAACGTATATACATTGTGTTGACTGACCTGCATTGAAGCACATGCAGTGCCCTTCACCTCCAGGCTGTATTTTCCTGTCACGTCAGGCAGACTCTTCTCCTGGTAGAGCAGCTTGTTGTTGTGGTTTACATCAAATGTCAGCTGACCACTGGGGGACTGGACCGTCACTGTGCTCGAACCCTCTGGACTGAAGACCAGAGTGGAGTACAGAGCCAGAGCCTGAAGAGCCACCACTGTGTCCTACAACAAGGTGACAGGTGAGAGATGGTGCGAGGTGATGACTAATGTTGTTTCCATCATCCTTGAACAGAAAAGTCCAACTTGATGCTGTTTGGGCCGTACCTGTGTGGAGGAGAAGCCTCCATAATGGTTCTGCTGGCCCGTCAACCATCTGACGATGCCAGAGGCGTAGCCCAGGTCTTCAGTAGAGGGAGAGGCACTGAGTTTAGCCAGCATAACGTAGGAGCTGATCTCCACAGACAGAGAGGCTGAAGTATCTTCTGCTGTCTGAGACCAGTGGAGGAGACCCCCTAAAAACAGTCGTCCACAAACAAACTGGTATGAGATGAGCTGCATTCACAGGGAGTGAGGCCAGAATGATCTCCTGTAGGAGGATGCTCACCTTGTTTCGCTGCCACTGTGTCCAAGTGCTGCAGAAGCTGACCACGGGTCTCCATGTCTCCTGCCAGGGTGAAGACGTACGCCAGCAGAGCTGTAGTGTAGGTGTTGCTGAGGTCATCGATGGACTCTTTGAGGCAGGACAGGCTCTTCCTCATCACATCTTCCTGTAATACAGATTATAAATGAAAATATGTTGTAATGCCAAAGTTATTTTATTCCAAAATAATACAAAACTCTCTTCTCTTCCTTTATCGGAAATGATGTCATGTATGTTACGGGAAGTCAAATACACATTTTGGAATGAGTAAACTCACACTATCAGTGATTTTCATCTCCAAGAAGGCAGCGGTGATGTAAGCACTGAGCGTGATTTCATCTGACACACCTCCCTGTGAAAACAGTGGCAGCATTAACGAATTATAAACTCACAAATTCCAAAAGTGCAGATTTGTAATCAACCATCATTTTCAGCTCACCTTCATTCTGTTGTTGAAAAGTTTTCCAGTTGAAACGAAACAGCCGTTCTTTCTCTGATGAGATTTCAGCCAAACTGTAGACTGCTCAATATTTTTTGGGTCGATGACGACGAAAGACTGAGCTTTGGCAAAAGATCTCACCACAAAAGCCGTCAGCCTGGAGAAAAAACAAAACAAGGTTAGAAAACACCAAACAGGAAGCATTGGACCTGTATAATGGCTCTGGATAGGCTACGTCAGGGACTCCCAAACAGTGGTGCTCAAGCTGCCACCAGGGGATGCATGACATGAAAAGGGTAATGGCGGTGCAATGGTGTCATACTTTACTAAGAAATGTGTTTTTACAATGTAAATAGTAAAATTCTAGAAAATTTGTAAACTTGAATTAAAAACATGAGGAATTATTTGAGTCCGATCACTTTTCCGCTGTTTTGCTAAGCCTCCTCCCGGCCATGTGCATTTGTTTCCAACGAAGCCGGTGAGAAATCAATCCATAGAGCGGTAGATAATGTTATATATCATATACAGTGTTACGACGTGTATATTTATGTAGTTCAATCTGTCATAAACAAGAGATTACAGGTTACGGGGCGCGTTATGTGGCGGTGCCACAGAGACGAGAGCTGGGACACCGGGTCGGAGGCTCTGATCTTACGAGGTTGGTTTTCAGCCAAAGGACGCTAGGTGGAAGGCAGAGAGCCTCCATTCTCCCTGGAACAAGTTACAAGTCTTTGATTTAACCAACACGAGGACTCTGGAGCTGTTTGATTTAAAGAAGATTTGTAGCTTAACTATGCTACGTTTTTAACCTCAATTCATCATTTTACTTTGACTTCCTGTCAGCGTAGCCGATTTTAATCTGGCCCTCTGTGTTGTGTTTCGGTACGGACTGCCCCAGGTGGGGTTCGAACCCTTGCGACGATGCAAACCATTGTGCCAAGAGGTCAATGACCACTTGGCAGCCAGGTTTGCACGTCTTTTATGGGTGAATGAGTGCACCCGGACCCTCCGTTGTTGGATTAACAAAGATGCAAAGATGCAGAACTGGTTTAAAACGGTTGTTTTTTGCAATTTGATCTGATTGATATTTTCAAGATCTGTGCTATTCATTAGATTCACATGACGTCACTGTGTTTCTCCGCCGCCATATTTGTGTCCGAATCAGGGCGATCTGGGCACAGATCACAGCGTCAAGTTACCAGAACAAGTGGAGTAGTAGGAGGAAATCAGCAAGAGACCGAAAATTGACGTTATTTGACAGATGCCAGGATTATATTGTGCTGTTGACTGTGATAGCAGTCGCCAAAAAAACCCCGGACTACAGTTTTATTCCATCCCAAAAGACGTAAAGTTATAGACGGAATAAATAGTTGACTGCAGGCAGTCTATCAGTCGCAGCATGGGCTGTGACAAGTCTCACAAAAAGAGGGGATTCACTTTTTTTTTTAATAACATGGATATATTGAATTCTGCATTTTGATTACTTTCTTATTAATTACTCACTGATTCTGCATTTAGGGTCTTTTATTTCTGTATAACAGACCGTTGCTAAGTAAAACGGGCCGTTGCTAGGGACGCCGCTCTGATCAGCGGAGCAGGGCAGAAGAACTATCAAGGATTTTTACCTTGTGTTTCATTTTTACCAGCTTCAGACTAATTGTGATGTTAGAAACATGACTTGTAGCTTGTTAGAGGGAGAGTGGAGGCTCTCTGCCTCCCTCACCGCTGCTGGAACCAAACCTGCGATCAGAGCGGACAGAGCGGACGGGCCAGCGCAGTGTCACAGCTGTGACCAGCTGTGTCTGTGCCACCGCGAGTCTGTGACACAAACGTGTCCCGTAACCGTAGTCTCTTATGATAGACAGGACGACATAAATGCGCATATTGTAACATTTACATGATAATTCATCAATCTACTGAGTGATTATCAAAAGCTCGTTGAAAACAACTACAGACGAGTCGACCGGGAGGAGGGTGAGGAGCAAACAGCGGAGAAGTGACCGGACTAAGGACTTTGATCAACATTACGTCTCAAATTAATTAACTAATTCATAAACTGTGTAAGAAGTGGGATAATATAGAGTTAGTCTGTTGTTATAGAGATATAAACCCAGACAGGATGTATGAAACCCTGTCATTTTGTCAAGAAGCTGTCATTTCCATCCTGCGGTTTGCATGCTGTCATATGAGGAGACCTGTCAAAACGGACACAAATATGGCGGCGGTCCCTTCGACGTGACGTCACTGCAACCCATGAATAATCAGTAGCCTGTAGCCTGGTTAATTGTATGAAATTTGATGCCTAAGACTATGACGGTCAGACTAGAGAGACTATGCCTTTTTTTATGTGTCGAGCATTAGGGGTGCATCAGCTTAGTTGGGAACCACTTTTTTGAGATAATTACATGATTATACTGTTAAATTATAACCATAATGACTGATGAGTAGTGATCTGCTCACCAGGTGTTTCCCATTCCTGATCCGAATGTGCTGTAAGCGCCATCACTGTCTTTGTAGTTCAACTGTCTCTGGTAGCCTGTACATGAAACACAAGTTTATTAGGGAATGATGTGAAACAAAATGACAGTTTGAGGCAACAAGACCCTCTGCCTCCAGGACACCAATGATACTGTATATATGCAGCCGATGTCATATCTGGCCCTCTGCGTTGTGTTTCTCACGGCCTGCCCTAGGTGAGGTTCGATCCCACGACCTCCCGCACCAGAGGCGACGATGCTAAGCTCTTCGCCAAGAGGTTGACAACCACTTGGCAGGTTGGTTAGCACGTCCTTTATGGGTGGAGTGAGTGCACATCCATTAACACTCACCCCCACTGAACTCACTCGACCCAGGGCATCCAGGTCACGGCACCCTCTGCATTGTGTTTAATGGATCCTAAGAAATCAGTCATGTCAGCATTAAAGTCCCTGGAAAGTGAAATTGGAGTTTTGTTTCAAAATATATTAAAAGTGTTCGAAATTTATCGATAAAAACATGCAAAAAGACTAATTTCTGTACAGTGCTTAATTTTAGAGGTTGGGGTTTCACAGTTTCACTCTGCTTCAGTGGTCTTTGTTTTTAAGGGCAGGCTTACAGAGGGGGACGCCGTGACGCACTGGCGTCCCTACTTTCATAACTCCTCCCATGTGCACAGTAATATTATAAATACTTCAAGAATGCCAACGAGCGTCTGCTGCCACTACCTCTGGAGCTACCAGCGCCGCCGGAGCTACCAGTCCACTAGCGTGGTCTCTGTCTTAATAAAATGTAATGCAGACTTATCAGGTCATTGTAAAACATTAATTTTTTTATGTAAATGTGGTGTTATTTGAACATAGTCTATACAAATCCCAGAGGATCCACTTTTAATTCAAACAAACTAATGAGACTGCCACAGTGGGACCAGCCGGCGCCCGGTGGCAAAACTCTAAAAGCCAAAACAGCCACAGTCCAGGTGAACCTCTGCAGCGTCTGTCCCACAGCTGACCGCCACAGCAACGGCTACACCGGCAACAAAACTGAGGGCCGCCGCCCTCAGCACACGAATCTCTGCTTGCCCTGATAGTGTTAGCTCGGCGACTAGCGCTAGGCCCGTTCGTCCTGTGCTGACGGTGGCGGCCCTCATTGTTGTTGCGGTGTAGCTAGCCTTCAAGGCTCCCGCTGCTGTGGCGGTGAGCTGTGGGTCCGATGCTGCAGTGGCTCGGGACCATGGAGGCTCGGGGTGAACAGGACAAACGGGGCTAGCCGCCGAGCTAACGCGTTAGCGCCGGGCTATTAGCCGCCGAGCTAACGCTATCAGGGTAGCGGAGATTCGTGTGCTGTCAGCAGCGGCCCCAGCATATTTCCCTCACTGCTCAGTGTGTATCGGAGACATTCAGATAAGAGCTGGACTCAGACTCCAGCTCAAGCGTATAGCTCAAGCCCGTAGCTGCTCGGGTACGATGTGACAGTTAGCAGTAGCACCAGCATAGTTGGCCGGCCGGTAGGCCATTTGATTGACAGTTGAAACTTGACGAAGCTCAGCAAGTGGGCGGGGCTTCTGTGCCTGCAGCAGACATCCAGAGCTGCGAGAACTGCCTCATTTAGTCATGATTTTAAAACCTAATTTCACCCACTAAACAAATTTTTCTAGCATCCAAAATTGGCAGGATGGTTAATATGTCACATATGTAAAGCCCTTTGAGACAAACTGTTTGTAAAAACGGGCTATACAAATAAAATTGCGTTGCCCTTGCCTCTGTTGCTCACCCTGAGGTTTCTCCAATTCTTCCCTGTTAAAAGGGTTTTCCATGGAGTTTTTCCTCAGTCGATGTGAGGGTCTAAGGGCAGAGGATGTTGTTGTGATGCCATGTGAAGCCCTTTGAGACAAACTGTTTGTAAAAACGGGCTATACAAATAAAATTGCCTTGCCATATGTCTGGGATGTGATTAACTCAGAAAACGAATCCAGTGTCACTTTTCAGGGACTTTAATTATGTCAGCATTAATCATTATATGAGCCTAAATTATTTTTAACCTTGGCAAAGTGTGAAGTATTTTAATAACTGTATGTTTCTTTCTGATATGAAATATGTCTTGAGTGTTTCTGATGCGTGAGAGGGTGTATTATGCACTTGTGTATGGATGTTTGAACGCTATGTAAATTGATAATTCTTACCTTTCTATTGTTCTTATTCACCTGCCCAGGGACTACGGATGGAAAGTAGCTAGTGAGCTAAATCCGCTACAAGGCATCTCTTCTCATTTCGAGACTAATGTTATTTTGTACACTGTCCCTGATACAAATAAACGTATTAAACTAAACTAAACTTTCTCACGGCCTGCCCTAGGTGGGGTTCGATCTCTCATCTCCTGCACGGCAGGCGACGATGCTAACCTCTTCGCCAAGAGGTCAACAACTGCTTGGCAGGTTGGTTAGCACGTCCTTTATGGGTGGAGTGAGTGCACATTCGTTACATATAGTCTCTGATTTAAATTAAATGGTGGCTCATTTCCCACACATGACAGAGCTTCTGCTGATGTTGACGCTCACCGCTGCTCAGGAAGTTGGTGGCCTTCTCCAGGATGGCTGGGGTCAGCTGCTGTGTGTTTTTCAGGTACTGGAGGATGTAGATGTTGGGAGCCAGGAGCGCCATGTTCTGCTCCCCACATCCATACGGCATCTGCAGCAGCCCATCCAGGTTCTTCAGGGCTCGGCCCAAGATGTCGCCTGTGTGAAAACACTGACTCACTCAAGACTGAACATGAAAACAAACCTGATTTTAAAAAGACAACAAGTGACGGTCAGAGTGGTTTACCCAGGACTGATAGTGAAGCACGAGCAGATCCAACAATCACATTCTCAGGAAGCTGTAAGTCTGTTTCCTCCGTCAAAGCCTCTCCTGTGTACAGACGGAGAACAGGAGCTCAAACACACTCAGGACCAAAACAAACACGTCAATTAGATTTAATAGTGGTAAATGGATCATGAAGATCAATGCTATCAAAACCTGGTGTGTCAGTTCAACTATAACATCTTATTGATTAAATATATGAAAACAACCTCATTAGATTTTAGATGCACACTCTAATACAGTTCTCTAACTAACAGCATCTGTCTGTCATTGGTCCAAATGTCTAGTCTAAGTCTAAGTCACCTTTAGGACAGAGCAGCCAGTTGTGAGTCTTTGTCTTCTCGGTTCCTTCAGCCTGAATGAGAAGGACGGAGGGAACAGTGTGAGTTACTAAGTCCTCATCTTGGGTCAATGCCAATAATAATAATAATAATAAGGCACCAACCTTCACAATGAGAGATCGAGTGACCACATCGATACGACCTCTGTCCGGCACACTGACAACCTCATTGCCACATGAAATGTCGGAGGCCACAGCCTCAGCAGACACAGTCACATTCATAGCGCCTAAAAAATAAAATATTACAAAACCCAATAAGTTATATTTAAAAAAAAAAGTTTTCTAACTAGGATTTCATAGACAGACAGAGAAGTTAAGCAGCTCCTCACCCAGGGCTGAAGGGGCCATGGTCCAGCTGAGGGTCTTGCGCTCATTGGCACACAGACAGGATTTGTACTGGTCACCAGAAAGTGGAGTGAGGGTGTAATCTAAGGAGGGCTCTGGAGTCACAGTGACCTGGTGGTTGAGAGACACAACAATGTACATAAAAAGTAGGGATTTACAAACAGCATAAATGTAGCAATCAACCAAAACGCTTTAACGTTAATGAACTGTAGAGACACCACCATCACACTGTCGATTTAAAAAACAGAAGTTTGATTTATGGAGGGGTATAATTCTACACCTATTGTCTATCATCTTTACTTTGTGTTGCTTATTCTTCAACTTAAAGACACTCAGAGTTTCCCTAAGAAGGAAAACCATGTGACATTTACTGCACTACAATGAATATAAAGACCCATGAACTGCATTTATGTTGGATTTTATCGACATAATTTCATCTATCCTCATCAAAAGATCAACATGCTAACACGATTGGGTTCAAACAAGGGATATTAACTTATGTTAACGTCACTGTGATGCTAGGGTTAGGGTTATGTGTGCACATTCATTACCATGATGCACTTGGACAGGTAGTTGAAGACGGTGGCCTTCAGTTCAAAGTGCTCCCCCCTGATGATGGAGTAGGGCAGGGTGAGCTCCAGGAAGAAAGGCTGGAAGACGGTGATCTCTTTACGAGGTGCCAAGCCGAAACCCTGAGGGGACAAACAGAAAGCCTCCGTCTCCCAGGTGGTGATGGTGTCTGGGACCGTGATGGGAACATCCTTTTTCCCAGTCTCTCTGGATGGACAGACACAGAAACACAGACATTTGTAATTAAAAAATTACAAATAAATTGCTTTGACAGACACTAGATCAGTCACAGAAAAACAATGGACCTCCTCTTCAGCACTACTACAATTCAGGCGCGGCGTTATGGGTGGGCCTAACGGGCCTGGGCCCACCCACTTGTACAACTGGCCCATCCAAAATGACAGGGTGAACATAACGTTAGTTAATCTAAGGTTTAATTATATATTTTTATTTCAGATAACTTTACCACAGGTTTAAATGTGTCAGCATTCTGGTGATTTTCATAGTCTAATAAACGCGACTCAACTGAGTTTACCTCTGGTCAGGCAGCGGCCGTAGAAGCCACTCGCCGTCTCGTTGTACGCTGCCTCATTGCGTAACTCTACTGAGTGTGAGTGGCACGTACGTTCACGTTGCTTTCGTGAATTGTAAACAAACAGACGCCCCCTTGATTTTAGCTTCCAGCTGTTTAGCGGCTAATTCAACAGCAGTGATGGATAACTGTACCAGAGAGCCTCAACAACGTAATGAGCTTCATTTGAGGAATAAACGGCAGCTTTTACCTGACGGGAGACCGACGCCTGAGCTACGGTAGCTAACAGTTTTACGTAGTTACTTTTTCTCTCTCCCTCCCTCTCTTCTTTACACACACACTCAGCCCGGTCATATCAGTTGTAAACCTTGTAATAACAGCTTAAGTACAGTTAACATTATTGTTGCTTTGGTTTGAGTGTGGATTAATTGTTAACGGTTTGTTGTGTAATGTTAGCGGTGGTCTAATAACATATTGTGATGAGTTGGGTTTTAATAACAGCTGCTAACGTGACTGTGTAGATGGCATGGATTGTGATGAGAAGGTGTTGCACATATTTTAAGACTTATCTGTGCAAACCATTGTGCAAAACCTGTTTGTTGTGCCTTTTTGCGTGATAAGATGATTTGCCGAATTCTTCTTCCATTCCTGCTGTTGCAGCTTCCAAACACAAACCTTTAAAGCCGCTGAGAGTATGAGGTTGGGTCCTCAGGTACGTAGATTTGTGACGCGCTATAGTAGATTATGATAAAGATACGCTGAGATCCAAAAATGCTTTTGGTGCATTTATTGTAACAAAACAGCACAGAGCTATCACAGCGCAGCAAGGATGGATAAACGTAAAAATGAGACTGGCGGATTAAACAGGAAAAAAGGGTGATTAATGAATGAATGAGTAGCGGTCAACAAAAATTACGGCTACTCCCAACCCTGACTCTCTCTCTCTCTCATCTGTGTCACCGGTGAGTGCCCACCTTTACGCACACACACTTACGCGCGCACACACGCCTCCCAGGTGAACCACCCACTCTGCAACACACACACACACACACACACACACACCGTGCTGTCTATCTTCAGCCTGTATGTCTCTTACACCTGCAGCCTGTTGTCTCAATGTTAACGATGGCAAAATGTCCAGATATTTTATTAGCCTACTTTATGAAAATAAATGTCTGTGAGTTAAAAAGAAGTGGGCTACGCATTTCTGATTTGATGTGGCTTTTCGTGCATTTGGTTAAACACACAAGTAACAGCAGAGAGAGAGAGATACGAGGAGAGAGAGAGGTCCACTGGGTGAGCTAGATTAACTTTTAACGGGAGAGAGAGCGGCGCACCGCGCTGTCAAAGCTCGTCTCAGCAGAAATGGTGTGTGCTTTCAGGGCAATATAGACACGAACGAGTCATTCAGGAATAATTTCCAGCTCTATGTATATAGCTGGCTGTTAGTGTTATTTTTTCCTAAGTAGTGGCCCATCCAAAATGACTCTGGCCCGTCCAAAATTGAAATCTTGGCGCCGCGCCTGCTACAATTCTTTTTAAATGTGGAGTCAGGTGCTCCCTCTTTCGGTTTTATTAACTTTCTTTCTTACTTCACCTTCTCTGTGGTTTCTGGGTGCACACGTCGCTGCAGTCTCATGCCTTTTTTTTTTACAGGCTTTAATGGGGCGTTTACCTGCTAATCTTGTGTTAATTAGGATCACCTGGCACACACTCTCAACTTACAAGGAGATGGCATTCGTTAATTTAAGTAAAAAATAATAAGGAGATCCGCACACCATAAAGCTCCCATTAGGATATTCATCAAGTGTAACATTTCAAGCCGCTTTTTTCAGATCCAGCACCCAACTAAATGTTTTTTGGGATGTTTGTGTTCTCTCCACATTCATTAATTTGTGAAATTTCCTAAGAACGAACGATTTCAGAAAGAATTTAAGAAAATACTGAATAAGATATTGGTGAATGAGGCCCAATGTGAGCAGATAAATGAGGTGTGTACACCTGGTGTATATCTGTGGGCTTTGGGTTTGTAATTTGAAGCATTTTTCCACGGTTTCATGGCTCAACTCTGATATAAACTGATCAGTTGCAACCTTAAAATCAGTCACCTGTCATGACTGTCGCATAAAAACAATAATGTGTAAATGTGAAATTGTTCAATTAAAAAGGTGTTGGTTAAATACAAATATGATTAAATGGGTGAGGGACCCGTCCTCTGTTGCTCACCCTGAGGTTTCTACAATGTTTTCTCTGTTAAAAGGGTTTTCTTGTGTTGTGATATGTAAAGTCTTTTGAGACAAACTGTTTGTAAAATTGCCTTGCCTTGCCTTAAGTTGTAGCAAATTATGTCCGTGCACACGATAAACTAATTCTCTCATTTAAAAAAACCCCTTGGCATTAGAAACCCACCCCACTTCCACCAGGTCCCAGATCCAGGTCTCGGGGAAGAAAGTGCGGACGGTCTCTATTATTGGAGGATCAGAACTGCCTCCAGAACCAGGTGCACTTCCGAGTCCAGTAACAGTCATCCTCTCTAATACTACAGGACCATCGTAATATCTGTGGCGCATACCTGGGAAGAAAACAGGAAGTATATTATTTTTAGACAGCATTGACACCATTAACCAGAAATTCAGAAACAGATAAGTTACCATAGTTGCCTTGGTGGTATTCCCTTCCTCTGAACATGAGGCATGAAGGTAACCGGATGAACAAGTCTGTTGCCATCTTCATCCCTAAATTCTTGTTAATCCAACAACACATAACCAGGAAAGTTGAAGAGTTTTACAACGATAATACTGTGAGCACAATAAATAATATTCTTTATAGTTAAGTACCTCAAAAACTGTGTAAGCGTCGTCTCTTTCGGAGGGATGGGGCATAATGTACCGTCTTGGTCTCACACGCAAGCATTGGACAGGATCCTGCACCTCGTGTGGAATATAAGATGATTTGGTGACAGGCAACAAGTTGAATATCTGTGAAGAAAAACAGGATTTTAAGTGTTTAAAGTGTTTCTCCTTGAATGTCAATCAACATGAAAACATGGGTTTGTCGCTGAATATGAGGCTCTTCTGTCTTGAAAGGTGGACAAAGTATAAAACACCCTTTAACCCTTTAATTTACAGGCCGTTAACTACGTGATAATGTAAAGAAATAGCTAAGAAATGACACGTAATTGCGTCATAATGTCTAGAAACAGCCTTGATTAGAAATAACGGTCAATTTCATAGTAATGTAGAGAAATATAGCCAAGAAATAACGATTGATTGCATAGAAACAGCCCAGAAATAACAGTCAATTGCAAGGACTTGGTGGAGTAAAATTCTGGCCTTTCCCAAAAAATCAAAAGCATGAAAAGCATGTGTAATCTTTTGCCTTTATGAAAAACATGACATCACTATGAAATTGACCGTTATTTCTAGGCTGTTTCTAGACATCACGTAATTGACCCTTTGTTGGCCTTCTGATTGGTCTGGTGATCCACCAATCAGAGCGCTTCTCCCCATGTCACGAGTTGCGCAGCATTCTAAGGTTGGACAACCCTGGGATGAAACCCTATGAAACGAGATAGGTAGACAGCAATTTTTTCGGCAAAAACTTCTTTTTAATTTTTCCATATGGTTAAAATGTGTGCTTGGGGTACCTGCAATAGTAGCATCATTAGCTACTAGCTAGTGAGTGACCAAAACAATGATTTTCCCCCACTCTTCGGAAAAGTAAGGTAATGCCCGTTCAATCGCTCTTTAGCCACGTCTGTCTTCTATCACGGACACCATTTTTCTGATGTTTAAGTTAATTCAAATTTTCCTTACAAGCAATTTAAATCTGCCTAATTTTCAATGGTTTCCAATGGGAGTTAACCATATATAAAGTGGAGGAAAGAGGAAACTGTAACATCTGGGTGGGTGACTGATGATGTTCATGGTTGTGGAGGACGCTTAAACTTAAGGATCTGAGCATCTTTTAATGGTCGACTGCAGCAGTTACCTTCTCGGCAGTCAGAGTTTTCCCCGGCTCCTTGATGAGGACGCTCTGGTCGACGGCGCTCACACCACAAAGAGAGTCAGGCTGGGTGGTCAGCTGCATGGTGGTCTCCTCTCCTGGGACGGCTGAGGATGGAGAAAACTCCAGAGCAATCTGAATAACACACAGCACATCACCTGGACTTTAGTGGTGTACAGTAAAATGGCTACAATCTCGTCCACGTCACACCTCCATGTGACAGGTGCACATGTCGTCTTCTTCGCCTTATCCTTCTACTTTTAATCCATTTGTTCTTTTATGGCTCTTAATTATTTATTGATTTTTGTATTCATTTTTTTAATTATCATCATATTTTATTCTTATTACGTGTCTTCTTTTTTGTGAACAACTGTTTTATATGCATTCCAAACAGTATTACGTGTCTTCTGACTTCTTTTCTTACTTAACCATTTTGTGCTCTATGTCTATATTGATCACTGTGCAGCACTTTGGTAAACTTTTATGTTTTGGAAATGTGCTATAAAAATAAAGTGGATTGGATTGGGTTCTTCTTCTTCTTCTTCTTCTTCTTCTTCTTATACTGACCTTGTGACCAAAGCATTTCTCTGTGGAAAAGTCGGCGCTGTGGGCCATCACAGTCTCACTGGGCAGGACAGCGTAAGCCAGAACCTGGACGTCTGGTGCCGAGTCTGGAGTCACAGTCAACTTAAAGGACATGTCGCCCTCATTCACTGAAACAACAAACCAACTGTTAGTTCCATTCACACACCTCCATGACCATGCATCAATAAAACAGCTGTTTGAATAACATCTGGTTGTGATTAAAGCCAGGCGTTACTCACCTGATTGATCTTGAACTTCGATCTGTTTGAATCCTTGCATGACGATGACTCCTTTGGACAAGACCTGGAGGATTTCAGAAAAGAATTATACCAAGTGATGAAATGAAAATATGTGGAACAACAATGTGGTGATACAGGACGGAAATGATGATAATAATCATTTGTTAAATATTTGGCCTGCAGTTTTATTGATAATCTATTATTTTATTGTTGAAATTAATTATTATTCTTTATTTAAGACTGACAGTTAGAAGGTTGAATGGACGTTTGTTGCCTTTGTGTACTTGTTTGGTTTTAAAATTGACTTTTAAAAAAAAAATGTTTTTACATCTAAGATTCATTATAGGTGATTTTAAAAATGTTGATGCTTCATAAATGTTTCTATTAGTGATTAACAGGATTCATTTAGCTAATGTTGTTATAGCTAGGAGGCTAACTGCTCAGATTGCTGTCGAGCAATGTCATGGCAATGCTAACGTTAGCTGTTTTTGTTGGCTCTTGTGTATACAAGGTGTTGTAGTCAAGACCAGGACCAAAGGGGGATGAGACCAAGTCCAAGACCGAGACCAAACCAATGCGAGACCAATTTCAAGACCATCACTGTATCCGGTACCAGTCCTCATAATAATCCTGTGTCTTGATATTTACATTATTCCTCCTCAGTTAAAAAAAAAAGAAAAGATGATTTGATCTAAAATCTGAGTGTTGTTCAGATGGTTACACAAGCAGATACCTTAGTACAACTATTTGAATTATCTGTAACTTATTGAATTACATCACGTGAACCAAAGTGAGACAGTGACAGAGACGTTGTGGTTAAAAAGACAAGACAAAACCAAGACCTTGAAGATGTGGTCTAAAGACCGGACTACAACACTAACAAGGTAATTTAATACTTGGTGTGTGTTTGTGTGTGTGTGATAGTCACTCACCAGATACATCACGTGCATTGAGCCCTGTTTCTCTCCCACTACTGTGTAATGGATGAAGATTTCCTCTTCCTTGTCGCAGGGAAGTGGATCATCCCTCTTCTTCACCTCCAGGTAGCTGGCTGATTTAGTATCGACAGTTGACTCCTGGGCCATGGACACCGTCAGATGTCCATTCTCATAGAAGGGAGTCCTGTAACCACTGTAGGTCAAGGTTGGTTCACTGTGAACCTTGGGTGCAGAAAGGAAAACATTATAAATTGATCTCATGCTGGTTGAGATGGAGAAAAAACCTGGTCACGAGCTACGATAGTTGAACCTTGGTCACTTACAGCCTAAAAAGTATGTGAACCTTTTGGAATCTCCTAGTTTTCTGCATTAATTGCTTTGCTTTCCATTACAGGCCTGAAGTTTGCCAGAGAAAAGGAAAGAAAAGGAAAATGTTTTGTGGAGTGATGAAACTAAGATTACATTTTTCTTAGGCATCCGACCTACAGGATAATGTCCAGGTTGGCCGTCTACCAGCTGAAACTCAGTAGAAGTTGGGTAAATATCGAAGTAAATCTAGAACAGAGTGGCTTCAAAAGAAAAAAACATAATCCACCTTTTGGAGTAGCCCTGTCAGAGCCCAAACCTGAAGCCAATAGACCTACAGATTAGTCTGGGGGTGTTTAGTGACTGTTTTGGTGAGCAACCAGAACCAGGAAGAGAGAGATAGGCTTTTCCCGTCAAAATAAAAGCACCAGGCTAATAAAAATGCCATGAAACTTTTTAATTTAAAGAATATAATTTAGCTATTAAGTTAACCTTTTTCTTTTGTTGTATTGTCTATTTTCTAGGTTTTATTTTGGTGAACACTTTTACTTTTTTGAATTTGGGGAATTCCAGATCCGCTCTCCAGACAGGACCAGAATCCAGACAAAATTCAGAGTGAATCAGGCTCTCTGGCTACGCAAGGCTAATACAGATGCTATTGAATGACCTCAAGAGAGCCATTTACATCAGACATCCAATGAACATGGCTGAGCTGAGTTCTGTAAGGACGTCGAATGGTCTAAAATTCGAGTGTTGTGCAGTTCTAATCGAGGAAATGTTTGGTTGAGGTTGTTTCTGCCAAAGAAGGTTCAACCATTTATTAAATCAAAGGGTTCACATACTTTTTCTTGCCACTGTATTTAGGAACCCAGTGGGAACTTACTTTGAGCTGGGCGTCCCCTTGGAAGCCTTTTGTGCTGACTGAGAAACTGGCGACGCCGTTTCCGTCGGTGGTGAGATTTTGCAAGAGACGGTTAGACCACCGTTCTCCCTCAAACAAGTAGAGCTTCATGTTGGCGATGGGTGTGTCATCATGGCGAACTGCTTTGACCTGTTGGACGCACAAGAAGTGGTGTCACTGAGCAGACTCGTGTCTGCTGTGGAGAGACGCTGAGCAGGACAACAAACACTCACTTTTCCCTCCATGTCCACTCCCTTGTGATAAATCTTGGGTGTGTCAATGAAGGACAGCTTTCCAATAACATACGTAATCTGGATCCTCTTCTCCTGCAGGCGTGAAACACCTACACAAGAAGTCTCCGTGTTAAAAACGCTGTGTTTTACTTTTCTAATACAAAAACTATGATACAGTAAGACTTGCCTGTCCCTTCCTCTTCCATCGTGGCCTTGAGGCGCAGGTGGTCTCGCACCGCTTTTTGGTCGATCTTCGTGAAAGTTGACATCGGGACGGTAAAAGTGGCACAGCCTTTCTTGTCCGTCTAAGAATTAGAATAAAATTAGATTAGATTAAAACAAAACAGATTCATTTAGCAAAATCCAATGGTTGGCCTCTGTGTTGAAATGATCATGCATCCGTGTTTATGGAATGGAGAGAAAAATGAAATATGGCAGGAATGAATTATGTAAAAATAATGACATAATCCCTTGGTGGTTATACAATAATATATTATTATATCTCAAAACTACGGTCATTATTGTGGAATAAAATTGAAGTTTCATTAAGTTTATTCCTTTAACTAAGCAAACTGAAGACCGAGAAGAGGGTTAATCCAGTAAGCTTGAGTTTAATTACTATTTTCATAGTTTAATGCTCCTCCTGACAAGACACAACAATATCCAGTCTCTTTTCTGGTGTCTGTGTCACCTCTACATGAACCTTGTTTCTCACATTCTTTGTCTCCTTGAAGCACGGCGCTGTCACATCAGGGACACCCTCCGGATTCTCAGGCGTGGCGATCATCAACGTCTCAGTGTAGCGATTAAGAGGTCGGCACATCTCAACTTTAACTGGACCTGGCACAGGCTGCCCATACGTGTACCTAATGTGACGGGAATTAATAAAAGATGTGGAGTAACGTGGCAGATGGGATGTGTTTTTATTTAAAGGGATAGTTCAACATTTTGGCTAATTGGCCCATTGCCATAATCGCTATAGTCATAGCAGTAGGTTCGTTACCTTTAATTGTCGGTGCAAGCTATTTTTAGAACGGCGGGGCAGAGCCGCGAGCTGCTCAGAGCTACACTACAGAGGCTAATGGGATTTCTTGGTTTCCCTCATCAAACTCATCAAATACACAATCCAACAACTCCAAAACACTCTGGTGGACAAGTTGTGACCTGCACATCCACCAAGCTATGCAAAACCGCTGATGCGCGTTGCCTTCAGGGACAGTTTTTCATCAAGCAGTCTCTGTATTTACCTCTAAAATGTCTCTGTTTCGTAACGTTCCATAATGATCTCATAGCGTGGTGAATGTGCAGGTCACAACTTGTCCACCAGAGCGTTTTGGAGTTGTTGGATTGTGTATTTTATGAGTTTGATGAGGGAAACCAAGAAATCCCATTAGCCTCCGTAGCGCAGCTCTGAGCAGCTCACGGCTCTGCCCCGCCGCTCTAAAAATAGCTTGCACCGACAAATATAGGTAACGAACCTACTGCTATGACTATAGGGATTATGGCAATGGGCCAATTTGCCAAAATGTTGAACTATCCCTTTAAAGAGTGCGCTTAAGAGTACTTACTTGGCACATACTTCAACCTGGACTTGTTCCCGCTCAACGCTTACTTCATCGGGTGTTTCCAGTTTCACGTCAAATTTAGGCAGAACTAAAAGACAAAATGTGGTTGTTAACATTCGTGCTTCGCGACAAAGCAGAGAGCAAAATGCAGCGTGGTGGAAACAGAGATAAAGATGATGTACCATATTTCTCCACCTTGAAGCTGTGATGAACTTTGTCTTCACCGAACGACACGATGATCTGGTAGAATCCCTCACGGGCCTCGGAGTTCAAGGAGTAAGACAGCTGCAGGATTTTACTCTCTGCTGTTTCATTCTGCCATTGTCCAATCAGGTTCGAGTTAACATCCTGTTGAATTATATAAAAGCAGAGGAACAAGAGTTAATGATGACACAAAGAGTAAAGTCATGTGTGTAGTATTTGTAGGAGCATATCTCTTGAAAACAAAACAAGATCATAAAAAACACCATTAAAGAATTTTTTGTTTGTGTAGGGTTTTTTTTTTTTTGTATATACTGTTACGGCCGGAAGGGGTTCGGCCTTGTGTGTGTCTGTGTCTTTCTCTCCCCCTCCTTGTTCCCCCACAGCTCCACCCAGGTCCCAATCAGCGAAACGAGGCTCACCTGGTCCACTGAGCTAAATACCCTGCAGCTGACACTGGAAGGGGGGGCAGTGCTGGGGACTCCTGGGCTTGCCTGCCTCCCATCATGGCTTTTGTTTGTGTTAGCTTATGTTTATCTTGTTTGTACCTTTATGTTGTGGATTAAATCCTCTTTTAGTTAAGTTAGCGTCTCTGTGTTTGTGTTTGGGTCATTGCTTGGGTCCATTGTTATGCCCCTCCGGGGCCAACGAAGTTCTGGGGCATAACAATTGGAGGCTCGTCCGGGATACGAACAACCATGAGGTTAAGTAAAGGTTTGTAGCTGTAGTAGTCTTCTTTTCAAGATGGTTTGTGATTTAACTGTCTGTCTGTGTTTGCTTGAGAGTTCCCTGTAAGGTAGTCGTCGGGCAGAGAGAGACTCTTGCCACTTTGTTATTTTGCCGTTCTTGTTTTTGGTGGTGAAACCTGGGTGTGGGTACGTTTTCTGTGTGGCAGTGGACCTTGCCTGGGTCCATTGTTCCCTCGCAGAGTTCAACGTTTAAAGAAGCCTCCCGGGAAGCCACTGAAGACTAGATAGTTAACCGTATTACAGGGTGCCTCTCCACAACGTCACTCTTCAGCAGAGTTGCACAGCAGCGTAATCACAGTCTCTTGTGGGTTGACGCTACCTCTAGTTTCGCCTGGATTCTGTGTGTAAAATAGTAACAGTAACTTTTGGGATGTGACTTTTTGTGTGGTACCTGCACAGTGCATTTGTTGGGTCGTTCGGTTGCAGCTTAGGTGTAAGTTGGCAACATTTTGTGTAGCAGTGGCTACTGTGTGACCTCTTTTGTGTTGTGCTGTTGCAGTCCACTTTCGGTTGAGTCACTTGTGTATGTTACTGGTTGCTTAGTTGTGGCTTCGTTTGGACCTTGTGTACGTCTCTCCATAGATCAGTGGATCTTTGTGTGATGGAGTTGACTAAGGTCCGTGTCTGTTGGTTAATGGCAGACTGCTTGGAGGCAATTTTTGTGTCGTCGCAGTGGCAGATCACTTTGTTTGTTCGGGTCTTTGTGTGTCGCTAGATAGCAACTACTTTGTGTGACCCATTAGTTTGTGGCTGCACTCGGTTTTGTTTGGTCACCTGCAGTATCGTGTAAGTAATTAACCTTCATTTTGTAGTTTCCCTCATGTTGGTAGCCATTTTGGTATCTGGTGGGAGTGGCACCCACTTGTGTGGCTACTGTTGGCTGCTCACTCTCTTAAATCGAGTGGCAGAGTGTTGGTTGGCCTTCTTTTGTATTTTGATCTTGTTGGATCCACTTTGACCCTTTCCGTTTGTCCTGACAGCAGTCCCAGGGTTTACTTTTGATAAATGTATTGTTGGTGTTATTAGTTGAGGCCAGGTTCAGTAGTCCTTTTGTTTAGGATATTGCAATGAATAAATGGTATGGTGTTTTGATGTAACAATCTGGCTCGGTGGATGTGACAAGGAGGGAGACCACACAAAGTTTAACTAAGAACAAATAATTTATTATAACTAAAACATAAACCAAATGTACAATAGGGTGTGGAAGTCTGTAGGATTTATCATGAGTGCAATGCATGGATGAGTGGTCTATGTGCTGTGGAGGTGTTGAAGGTGCAAAACCAAAACCAAAATGGATGTCAGTGAATGGAAGGGAGAGAAAGAGTGAAGCACATGACCGAGCCTTTATAGGACGGGCCCAGGTGTAGCGAATCAGCTGACAACCCTAAATTGGCTGCCAGGTCAGCCTCCAGCCCATGAGAGGGTCGTTACAATACAGTACCTTTATCTGTTTATCTTTATTTTTTGTTTTGAGATACATAATTTAATATACAGTAACTTTAATGTATTACTATCTGTTATCTTGTGTATTATGTTCAAAATGGGAGAAATCAATGAACAGAGTTGAAAAAAGATATATAGAACATATTTTTCACCAAAATATAATGATTTTTTATTTAAGAAAGGTAAAGGAATAAATATGTAAAATGAAGCCAAAATTTACCGTCTCTTACTGTGACCTTCTCAAACTGAATGACTCATGTTCACATGTAAACACACCTGCATCAGTAGAGGTAGGGACCAAATTATTTAAATTAAAATATCACTCGAGATTTTTGCGATTTGAAACACTGACATCTGACATAATGCTGCTCATGTTTGTTTGGGAAGCACCTGATGTTTCTAGATTCACAAGCTGAGAAGTTAAAAAGACAGAAGAAACTCTCTGTTTTCTCCTAATTAAGCCGGTGCATATTCTCATTTGCCCAGGTCATAGTATTTCAAAGGAGGTTAAATCGAAAGCAACTGGACTTAGTTATTTGTCTAGGAAGACGTTTCACCTCTCATCCAAGAGGCTTCATCAGTTCATGTACGCATCTGACCAGGCTGGGACTGGTCCATTTTCTCCTAATTGTATTTGAGTGTAATGTGAAGTGTAAATGTTATGATTCTTACCTCAATTTCAATTGAATCATACTGCAAAGGGAAGGGAAAGGGAAAAACAAGATGTTAATGAAGGATCAGGTTGGTTCATGATGTTCAGGTTCTAATGAGTCCGGAAAGTTCATTTAAGAAATCTGTAACACTTCAGTTTTGTGTTTGAGTTCATAAAGGCTTCAGCTCATATATTCATGTTTTTTTTTAAAAAAATATGAAGCATGTAACGAATATCAACATGAATGAAAGCAGTTTCATAGAGTCATGAACTGTATTTTCAGCCTCTGTTGCACTATTGACCCTTGATCAGGAGCTGAGTACTTCAGGTTGAAGAAAACAACCATGTCGATCGATCGCCCGCTCCATAACGTAACTAGTGTTTA